>NC_135483.1:84737262-84951827 GCF_052094955.1 Ictidomys tridecemlineatus
ACACAATAAAGCAGTTTCATGTTTTATCTCTGTTTTTTTTGGTGTTGAGGTAGCCCTAAACACGGACTGGCGAAAATCACTTACCTGGATAGGTGTTGCCAAGCTTCCAAAAAACTACGATTGTCCTGAAATCTCAGGAAACATTATTTCCCCCAATCTTGATGATACTTTAAGGTAATGATCAGTACACCAATCCCACTTGGCTCACCAAATTTCGTTCTTCTAGGTTAAACCGTTCGTTTGCAGTAACCGTTTTCATTCTTAGGTTTCACTCTGTTTTCTGCTATACAAATACATGTATTTGAAACTCTAAATCAAACACGGTTTGTGCTAGCTCTTTGAAACTTGACAGAATAAAGCAGTTTCAAGTTCTATCTCTATGGTTTGTTTGCTGTTGATGTAGCCCTAAGCAGAAACTGGCGAATATCACTTTCCAGGAGAGGGGTTGCCAAGCTTCCAAAAAACTACGATTGGCCTGATATCTCCGGAAACATTTTTTCACCTTATCTTTATGATACTTTCACGCAATGATCAGTACACCAATCCCACTTGGCTCACCAAATTTTGTTCTTCTAGGTTAAAGTATTCGTTCGCAGTTACCGTTTTCATATTTAGGTTTCACTCTGTTTTCTGCTATATGGATACATGTATTTGGAACTCTAAATCAAACACGGTTTGTGGTAGCTCTTTGAAACTTGACACAATAAAGCAATTTCAAGTTCTATCCCTATGGTTTGTTTGCTGTTGATGTAGCCCTAAGCAGAGACGGGCGAAAATCACTTTCCTGGAGAGGGGTTGCCAAGCTACCAACAAATTACGATTGGCCTGAAATCTCAGGAAACATTTTTTCACCCAATCTTGATGATACTTTCAGGTAATGATCAGTATACCAAAACCACTTGGCTCACCAAATTTTGTTCTTCTAGGTTAAACCGTTCGTGTACAGTAACCGTTTTCATTTTTAGGTTTCACTCTGTTTTCTGCTATACAAATACATGTATTTGAAACTCTAAATCAAACACGGTTTGTGCTAGCTCTTTGAAACTTGACAAAATAAAGCAGTTTCAAGTTCTATCTCTATGGTTTGTTTGCTGTTGATGTAGCCCTAAGCAGAGACGGGCGAAAATCACTTTCCTGGAGAGGGGTTGCCAAGCTACCAACAAATTACGATTGGCCTGAAATCTCAGGAGACATTTTTTCACCCAATCTTGATGATACTTTCAGGTAATGATCAGTACACCAATCCCACTTGGCTCACCAAATTTTGTTCTTCTAGTTTAAACCGTTCGTTTGCAGTAACCATTTTCATTTTTAGGTTTCACTCTGTTTTCTCCTATACGGATACATGTATTTGGAACTCTAAATCAAACACGGTTTGTGCTATCTCTTTGAAACTTGACACAATAAAGCAGTTTCAAGTTCTATCTGTATGGTTTGTTTGCTGTTGATGTAGCCCTAAGAAGAGACTGGCGAAAATCACTTTACTGGAGAGGGCTTGCCAAGCTTCCAAAAAACAACGATTGGCCTGAAATCTCAGCAAATATTTTTTCATCCAGTCTTGATTCTACTTTCAGTTAATGATCAGTACACCAATCCCACTTGGCTCACCAAATTTTGTTCTTCTAGGTTAAACCATTCGTTTGTAGTAACCGTTTTCATTTTTAGGTTTCACTCTGTTTTCTCCTATACGGATACATGTATTTTGAACTCTAAATCAAACACGGTTTGTGCAAGCTCTTTGAAACTTGACAGAATAAACACTTTCAAGTTGTATGTTTATGGTTTTTTTGCTGTGATGTGGCCCTAAGCAGAGACTGGCGAAAATCACTTTCCTGGAGAGGGGTTGCCAAGCTTCCAAAAAACTACGATTGGCCTGAAATCTCAGGAAACATTTTTTCACCCAATCTTGATGATACCTTCAGGTAATGATCAGTACACCAATCCCACTTGGCTCACCAAATTTTGTTCTTTTAGGTTAAACCGTTGCTTTGCAGTAACCGTTTTCATTTTTAGGTTTCACTCTGTTTTCTGCTATACAAATACATGTATTTGAAACTCTAAATGAAACACGGTTTGTGCTAGCTCTTTTAAACTTGACACAATAATGCAGTTTCAAGTTCTATCTCTATGGTTTCTTTGCTGTTGATGTAGCACTAAGCAGAGACTGGGGAAAATCACTTTCCTGGAGATTGGTTGCCAAGCTTCAAAAAAACTACGATTGGCCTGAAATCTCAGGATACATTTTTTCACCCAATCTTGATGATACTTTCAGGTAATGATCAGTACACCAATCTCACTTGGCTAACCAAATTTCGTTCTTCTAGGTTAAACGGTTCGTTCGCAGTAACCGTTTTCATTTTAGGTTTCACTCTGTTTTCTGGTATACGGATACATGTATTTGGAACTCTAAATCCAACACGGTTTGTACTAGCTCTTTGAAACTTGACACAATAAAGAAGTTTCAAGTTCTTTCTCTATGGTTTGTTTGCTGTTGATGTAGCCCCAAGCAGAGACTGGCGAAAATCACTTTCCTGGAGAGGGGTTGCCAAGCTTCCAGAAAACTACGATTGGCCTGAAATCTCAGCAAATATTTTTTCATCCAATCTTGATGGTACTTTCAGTTAATGATCAGTATACAAATCCCACTTGGCTCACGAAATTTCGTTTTTCTAGGTTAAACCGTTCGTTTGCAGTAGCCGTTTTCATTTTTAGGTTTCACTCTGTTTTCTTCTAAACGGATACATGTATTTGAAACTCTAAATCAAACACGGTTTGTGCTAGCTCTTTGAAACTTGACACAATAAAGCAGTTTTAAGTTCTATCTTTATGGTTTGTTTGCTGTTGATGAAGCCCTAAGCAGAGTTTGGCGAAAATCACTTTCCTGGAGAGGGGTTGCCAACTTTAAAAAAACTACGATTGTCCTAAAATCTCAGGAAATATTTTTTCACCCAATCTTGATGATACTTTCAGGTAATGATCAGTACACCAATCCCACTTGGCTCACCAAATTTTGTTCTTCTAGGTTAAACTGTTCGTTTGCAGTAACCGTTTTCATTTTTAGGTTTCACTCTGTTTTCTGCTATAGGGATACATGCATTTGAAACTCTAAATCAAACACAGTTTGTGCTAGCTCTTTGAAACTTGACAGAATAAAGCAGTTTCAAGTTCTATCTCTATGGTTTGTTTGCTGTTGATGTAGCCCTAAGGAGAAACTGGCGAAAATCACTTTCCAGGAGAGGGGTTGCCAAGCTTCCAAAAAACTACGATTGGCCTGAAATCTCAGCAAATATTTTTTGATCCAGTCTTGATTCTACTTTCAGTTAATGATCAGTACACCAATCCCACTTGGCTCACCAAAATTTGTTCTTCTAGGTTAAACCGTTCGTTTACAGTAACCGTTTTCATTTTTAGGTTTCACTCTGTTTTCTGCTATAGGGATACATGCATTTGAAACTCTAAATCAAACACAGTTTGTGCTAGCTCTTTGAAACTTGACAGAATAAAGCAGTTTCAAGTTCTATCTCTTTGGTTTGTTTGCTGTTGATGTAGCCCTAAGCAGAGACGGGCGAAAATCACTTTCCTGGAGAGGGGTTGCCAAGCTACCAACAAATTACGATTGGCCTGAAATCTCAGGAGACATTTTTTCATCCAGTCTTGATTCTACTTTCAGTTAATGATCAGTACACCAATCCCACTTGGCTCACCAAATTTTGTTCTTCTAGGTTAAACCATTCGTTTGTAGTAACCGTTTTCATTTTTAGGTTTCACTCTGTTTTCTCCTATACGGATACATGTATTTTGAACTCTAAATCAAACACGGTTTGTGCAAGCTCTTTGAAACTTGACAGAATAAACACTTTCAAGTTGTATGTTTATGGTTTTTTTGCTGTGATGTGGCCCTAAGCAGAGACTGGCGAAAATCACTTTCCTGGAGAGGGGTTGCCAAGCTTCCAAAAAACTACGATTGGCCTGAAATCTCAGGAAACATTTTTTCACCCAATCTTGATGATACATTCAGGCAATGATCAGTACACCAATCCCACTTGGCTCACCAAATTTTGTTCTTTTAGGTTAAACCGTTCCTTTGCAGTAACCGTTTTCATTTTTACGTTTCACTCTGTTTTCTGCTATACAAATACATGTATTTGAAACTCTAAATGAAACACGGTTTGTGCTAGCTCTTTGAAACTTGACACAATAAAGCAGTTTCAAGTTCTATCTCTATGGTTTGTTTGCTGTTGATGTAGCCCTAAGCAGCGACTGGCGAAAATCAATTTCCTGGAGAAGTGTTGCCAAGCTTCCAAAAAACTATGATTTGCCTGAAATCTCAGGAAACATTTTTTCACCCAATCTTGATAATATTGTCATGTAATAATCAGTACACCAATCCCACTTGGCTCACCAAATTTCTTTCTTCTAGGTTAAACCGTTCTTTTGCAGTAACCGTTTTCATTTTTAGGTTTCACTCTGTTTTCTCCTATACGGATACATGTATTTGAAACTCTAAATCAAACACAGTTTGTGCTAGCTCTTTGAAACTTGACAGAATAAAGCCGTTTCATGTTCTACCTCTATGGTTTGTTTGCTGTTGATGTAGCCCTAAGCAGAGACTGGCGAAAATATCTTTCCTGGAGAAGGGTTGCCAAGCTTCCAAAAAACTACGATTGGCCTGAAATCTCAGGAAACATTTTTTCACCCAATGTTGATGATACTTTCAGGTAATAATCAGTACACCAATCCCACTTGGCTCACCAAATTTAGTTCTTCTAGGTTAAACTGTTCGTTTGCAGCAACCGTTTTCATTTTTAGGTTTCACTCTGTTTTCTCGTATACATGTGTTTTTAACTCTAAATCAAACACGGTTTGTGCTAGCTCTTTGAAACTTGACACAATAAAGCAGTTACAAGTTCTATCTGTATGGTTTGTTTGCTGTTGATGTAGCCCTAAGCAGAGACTGGCGAAAATCACTTTCCTGGAGAGGGGTTGCCAACCTTCCAAAAAGTACGATTTGCCTGATATCTCAGCAAACATTTTTTCACCCAATCTTGATGATACTTTCAGGTAATGATCAGTACACCAATCCCACTTGGCTCACCAAATTTCGTTCTTCTAGGTTAAAACTTTGGTTTGCAGTAACCGTTTTCATTTGTAGGTTTCACTCTGTTTTCTCCTATACGGATACATGTATTTGGAACTCTAAATAAAACACGGTTTGTGCTAGCTCTTTGAAACTTGACACAATAAAGCAGTTTCAAGTTCTATCTCTATGGTTGGGTTGCTGTTGATGTAGCACTAACCATTAGGAGACTGGTGAAAATCACTTTCCTGGAGAGGGGTTGTCGAGCTTCCAAAAAGTACGATTTGCCTAAAATCTCAGGAAACATTTTTTCACCCAATCTTGGTGATACTTTCAGGTAATGATCAGTACACCAATCCCACTTGGCTCACCAAATTTCGTCTTCTAGGTTAAAATTTCGTTTGAGGTACCCGTTTTCATTTTTAGGTTTCACTGTTTTCTGCTATACGGATACATGTATTTGAAACTGTAAATCAAACAGGGTTTGTGCTAGCTCTTTGAAACGTGACAGAATAAAGCAGTTTCAAGTTCTATCTCTATGGTTTTTTTGCTGTTGATGTAGCCCTAAGCAGAGACTGGCAAAAATCACTTTCCTGGAGAGGAGTTGCCAAGCTTCCAAAACACTAGAAATGGCCTGATATCTCAGGAAACATTTTTTCACCCAATCTTGATGATACTTTCAGGTAATGATCAGTACACCAATCCCACTTGGCTCACCAAATTCCGTTCTTCTAGGTTAACCCGTTCGTTTGCAGTAACCGTTTTCATTTTTAGGTTTCACTCTATTTTCTGCTATACAAATACATGTATTTGAAACTCTAAATCAAACACGGTTTGTGCTAGCTCTTTGAAACTTGACACAATAAAAGAGTTTCAAGTTCTATCTCTATGGTTTGTTTGCTGTTGATGTAGCCCTAAGCAGAGTTTGGCGAAAATCACTTTCCTGGAGAGGGGTTGCCAACTTCCAAAAAACTACGATTGGCCTGAAATCTCAGCAAATATTTTTTCACCCAATCTTGATGATACTTTCAGGTAATGATCAGTACACCAATCCCACTTGGCTCACCAAATTTCGTTCTTCTTGGTTAAACCGTTCATTTGCAGTAACCATTTTCATTTTTAGCTTTCACTCTTTTTTCTCCTGTACGGATACGTGTATTTGGAAGTCTAAATCAAACACGGTTTGTGCTAGCTCTATGAAACTTGACACAATAAAGCAGTTTCAAGTTCTTTCTTTATGGTTTGCTTGCTGTTTTTGTAGCCCTAAGCAGAGACTGGCGAAAATCACTTTCCTGGAGAGGGGTTGCCAAGCTTCCAAAAAACTACGATTGGCCTAAAATCTCAGGAAACATTTTTTCACCCAATCTTGATGATACTTTCAGGTAATGATCAGTACACCAATCACAATTGGCTCACCAAATTTCGTTCTTCTAGGTTAAACCGTTCGTTAGCAGTAACCTTTTTCATTTTTAGGTTTTAGTCTGATTTCTACTATACGGATACATGTATTTGGAACTCTAAATCAAACACGGTTTGTGCTACCTTTTGAAACGTGACACAATAAAGCAGTTTTAAGTTCTATCTCTATGGTTTGTTTGTTGTTGATGTAGCCCTAAGCAGAGACTGGCGAAGATGACTTTCCTGGAGAGGGGTTGCCAAGCTTCCAAAACACTACGATTTTCCTGAAATCTCAGCAAACATTTTTTCACCCAATCTTGATGATACTTTCAGGTAATGATCAGTACAGCAATCCCACTTGGCTCACCAAATTTCGTTCTTCTAGGTTAAACCGTTCGTTTGCAGTAACCGTTTTCATTTTTAGGTTTCACTCTGTTTTCTGCTATTCGGATACATGTATTTGGTACTCTAAATAAAACACGGTTTGTGCTACCTTATGAAACTTGACAATATAAAGCAGTTTTCAGTTCTCTCTCTATGGTTTGTTTGCTGTTGATGTAGCCCTAAGCAGAGACTTGCGAAAATCACTTTCCTGGAGAGGGGTTGCCAAGCTTCCAAAAAACTATGATTGGCCTGAAATCTCAGAAAACATTTTTTCACCCAATCTTGATGATACTTTCACGTAATGATCAGTACACCAATCCCACTTGTCTCACCAATGTTCGTTCTTCTAGTTTAAACCGTTCGTTTGCAGTAACCGTTTTCATTTTTAGGTTTCACTCTGTTTTCTCCTATACGAATACATGTATTTGGAACTCTAAATCAAACACCGTTTGTGCTAGCTCTTTGAAACTTGACACAGTAAATCAGTTATAAGTTCTATCTCTATGGTTTGTTTGCTGTTGATGTAGCCCTAAGCAGAGACTGGCGAAAATCACTTTCCTGGAGAGGGGTTGCCAAGCTTCCAAAAAACTACGATTGGCCTGAATATGAAGAAACATTTTTTCACCCAATCTTGATGATACTTTCAGGGAATGATCAGTACAGCAATCCCACTTGGCTCACCAAATTTCGTTCTTCTAGGTTAAACCGTTCGTTTGCAGTAACCGTTTTCATTTTTAGGTTTTACTCTGATTTCTACTATACGGATACATGTATTTGGAACTCTAAATCAAACACGGTTTGTGTTACCTTTTGAAACTTGACACAATAAAGCAGTTTTAAGTTCTATCTCTATGGTTTGTTTGCTGTTTATGTAGCCCTAAGCAGAGACTAGCGAAAACCACTTTCCTAAAGAGGGGTTGCCAAGCTTCCAAAAAAGTACGATTTTTCTGAAATCTCAGCAAACATTTTTTCACCCAATCTTGATGATACTTTCAGGTAATGATCAGTACACCAATCCCACTTGACTCACCAAATTTCGTTCTTCTAGGTTAAACCATCCTTTTCAGTAACCGTTTTCATTTTTAGTTTTCACTCTGTTTTCTCCTATACGGATACATGTATTTGGAACTCTATATCAAACACGGTTTTTACTAGCTCTTTGAAACTTTACACAATAAAGCAGTTTCATGTTTTATCTCTATGTTTTGTTTGGTGTTGAGGAAGCCCTAAGCACGGACTGGCGAAAATCACTTACCTGGAGAGGTGTTGCCAAGCTTCCAAAAAACTACGATTGGCCTAAAATCTCAGGAAACATTTTTTCCCCCAATCTTGATGATACTTTCAGGTAATGATCAGTACACCAATCCCACTTGGCTCACCAAATTTCGTTCTTCTAGGTTAAACCGTTCGTTTGCAGTAACCGTTTTCATTTTTAGGTTTCACTCTGTTTTCTGTTATACAAATACATGTATTTGAAACTCTAAATCAAACACGGTTTGTGCTAGCTCTTTGAAACTTGACACAATAAAACAGTTTCAAGTTCTATCTCTATGGTTTGTTTGCTGTTGATGTAGTCCTAAGCAGAGTTTGGCGAAAATCACTTTCCTGGAGAGGTGTTGCCAACTTCCAAAAAACTATGATTGGCCTGAAATCTCAGGAAATATTTTTTCTCCCAATCTTGATGATACTTTCAGGTAATAATCAGTACACCAATCCCACTTGGCTCACCAAATTTCGTTCTTCTAGGTTAAACTATTCGTTCGCAGTAACCGTTTTCATTTTTAGGTTTCACTCTGTTTTCTGCTATACGGATACATGCATTTGACACTCTAAATCAAACACGGTTTGTGCTAGCTCTTTGAAACTTGACAGAATAAAGCAGTTTCAAGTTCTATCTCTATGGTTTGTTTGCTGTTGATGTAGCCCTAAGCAGAAACTGGCGAAAATCACTTTCCTGGAGAGGGGTTGCCAACATTCCAAAAAACTACGATTGGCCTGAAATCTCAGGAAACATTTTTTCACCTTATCTTCATGATACTTTCACGTAATGATCAGTACACCAATTCCACTTGGCTCACCAAATTTCGTTCTTCTAGGTTAAACCGTTCGTTTGCAGTAACCGTTTTCATTTTTAGGTTTCACTCTGTTTTCTCCTATACGAATATATGTATTTGGAACTCTAAATCAACCACGGTTTGTGCTAGCTCTTTGAAACTTGACACAATAAAGCAGTTTTAAGTTCTATCTTTATGGTTTGTTTGCTGTTGATGAAGCCCTAAGCAGAGACTGGCGGAAATCACTTTCCTGGAGAGGGGTTGCCAAGCTTCCAAAAAACTACGATTGGCCTGGAATCTCAGGAAATATTTTTTCACCCAATCTTGATGATACTTTCAGGTAATAATCAGTACACCAATCCCACTTGGCTCACCAAATTTCGTTCTTCTAGGTTAAACCGTTCGTTTGCAGTAACCGTTTTCATTTTTAGGTTTCACTCTGTTTTCTGCTATAGGGATACATGCATTTGAAACTCTAAATCAAACACGGTTTGTGCTAGCTCTTTGAAACTTGACAGAATAAAGCAGTTTCAAGTTCTATCTCTATTGTTTGTTTGCTGTTGAGTTAGCCCTAAGCAGAAACTGGCGAAAATTACTTTCCAGGAGATGGGTTTCCAAGCTTCCAAATAACTACGTTTGGCCTGAAATCTCCAGAAACATTTTTTCACCTTATCTTTATGATACTTTCACGTAATGATCAGTACACCAATCCCAATTGGCTCACCAAATTTCGTTCTTCTAGGTTAAACCGTTCGTTTGCAGTAACCGCTTTCATTTTTAGGTTTCACTCTGTTTTCTCCTATATGGATATATATATTTGGAACTCTAAATCAAACACGGTTTGTGCTAGCTCTTTGATACTTGACAGAATAAAGCAGTTTCAAGTTCTATCTCTATGGTTTTTTTGCTGTTGATTTAGCCCTAAGCAGAGACTCGCAAAAATCACTTTGCTGGAGAAGGGTTGCCAAGCTTTTAAAAAAATACGATTGGCCTGAAATCTCAGGAAACATTTTTTCACCCAATCTTGATGATACTTTCAGGTAATGATCAGTACACCAATCCCACTTGGCTCACCAAATTTCGTTTTTCTAGGTTAAACCGTTCGTTTGCAGTAACCGTTTTCATTTTTAGGTTTTACTCTGTTTTCTGCTATACGGATACATGTATTTGGAACTCTAAATCAAACACGGTTTGTGCTACCTTTTGAAACTTGACACAATAAAGCAGTTTTAAGTTCTATCTCTATGGTTTGTTTGCTGTTGATGTAGCCCTAAGCAGAGACTGGCGAAAATCACTTTCCAGGAGAGGGGTTGCCAAGCTTCCAAAAAACTACTATTGGCCTGAAATCTCAGCAAATATTTTTTGATCCAGTCTTGATTCTACTTTCAGTTAATGATCAGTACACCAATCCCACTTGGCTCACCAAATTTTGTTCTTCTAGGTTAAACCGTTCGTTTACAGTAACCGTTTTCATTTTTAGGTTTCACTCTGTTTTCTGCTATACAAATACATGTATTTGAAACTCTAAATCAAACACGGTTTGTGCTAGCTCTTTGAAACTTGACAGAATAAAGCAGTTTCAAGTTCTGTCTCTATGGTTTGTTTGCTGTTGATGTAGTCCTAAGCAGAGACTAGCGAAAATCACTTTCCTGGAGAGGGGTTGCCTAGCTTCCAAAAAACTACGATTGGCCTGAAATCTCAGGAAACATCTTTTCACCCAATCTTGATGATACTTTCAGGTAATGATCAGTACACCAATCCCACTTGGCTCACCAAATTTTGTTCTTCTAGGTTAAACTGATCGTTTGCAGTAACCGTTTTCATTTTTAGGTTTCACTCTGTTTTCTCCTATACGGATACATGTATTTGGAACTCTAAATCAAACACGGTTTTCGGTAACCCTTTGAAACTTGACACAATAATGCAGTTTCAAGTTCTATCTCTATGGTTTGTTTGCTGTTGATGTAGCCCTAAGCAGAGACTGGCAAATATCACTTTCCTGGAGAGACGTTGCCAAGCTTCCAAAAAAGTACGATTTTCCTGAAATCTCAGCAAACATTTTTTCACCCAATCTTGATGATACTTTCAGGTAATGATCAGTACACCAATCCCACTTGGCTCACCAAATTTCGTACTTCTAGGATAAACCGTTCGTTTGCAGTAACCATTTTCATTTTTAGGCTTTACTGTGTTTTCAACTATATGGATACATGTATTTGGAACTCTAAATCAAACACTGTTTGTGCTAGGTTTTTGAAACTTGACACAATAATGCAGTTTCAAGTTCTATCTCTAAGGGTTGTTTGCTGTTGACGTACCCCTAAGCAGAGACTGGCGAAAATCACTTTCCTGGAGAGGGGTTGACAAGCTTCTAAAAAGTACGATTTGCCTGAAATCTCAGCAAACATTTTTCACCCAATCTTGATGATACTTTTACGTAATGATCAGTACACCAGTCCCACTTTGCTCACCAAATTTCGTTTTTCTAGGTTAAACCGTTCGTTTGCAGTAAACGTTTTTATTTTTAGGTTTCACTCTGTTTTCTCTTATAGGGATATATGTATTTGGAACTCTAAATCAAACACGGTTTGTGCTAGCTCTTTGAAACTTGACAAAATAAAGCAGTTTCAAGTTCTATCTTTATGGCTTGTTTGCTGTTGATGTAGCCCTAAGCAGAGACTGGCGAAAATCACTTTCTTGGAGAGGGGTTGCCAAGCTTTTAAAAAAGTACGAATGGCCTGAAATCTCAGCAAACATTTTTTAACCCAATCTTGATGATACTTTCAGGAAATGATCAGTACACCAATCCCACTTGGCTCATCCAATTTGGAACTTCTAGGTTAAACCGTTCGTTTGCAGTAACCGTTTTCATTTTAGGTTTCACTCTGTTTTCTCCTATATGGATACATGTATTTGGAACTCTAAATCAAACACGGTTTGTGCTAGCTCTTTGAAACTTGACACAATAAAGCAGTTTCATGTTCCATCTCTATGGTATGTTTGCTGTTGATGTAGCCCTAAGCAGAGACTGGCGAGATTCACTTTCCTGTAGAGGGTTTGACAACCTTCCAAATAACTACGATTGGCCTAAAATCTCAGGAAACATTTTTTCACCTGATCTTGATGATACTTTCAGGTAATAATCAGTACACCAATCCCACTTGGCTCACCAAATTTCGTTCTTCTAGGTTAAACCGTTCGTTTGAAGTAACCGTTTTCATTTTTAGGTTTCACTCACTTTTCTCATATACGGATACATGTATTTGGAACACTAAATCAAACACGGTTTGTGCTATCTCTTTGAAACTTGACACAATAAAGCATTTTCAAGTTCTATCTCTATGGTTTGTTTGCTGTTGATGTAGCCCTAAGCAGAAACTGGCGAAAATCACTTTCCTGGAGAGGGGTTGCCAAGCTTCCAAAAAACTATGATTTGCCTGAAATCTCAGCAAACATTTTGTCACCCAATCTTGATGATACTTTCAGGTAATGATCAGTACACCAATCCTACGTTGCCTACCAAATTTCGTTCTTCTACGTTAAACCGTTCGTTTGCAGTAACCTTTTTTCATTTTTAGGTTTCACTCTCTTTTCTCCTATACGGATACATGTATTTGGAACTCTAAATTTAACACGGCTTGTGCTAGCTCTTTGAAACTTGACACAATAAACATTTTCAAGTTCCATCTCTATGGTTTGTTTGCTGTTGATGTAGCCCTAAGCAGAGACTGGCGAAAATCACTTTCCTGGAGAGGGGTTGCCAAGCTTCCAAAAAAGTAAGATTGGCCTGAAATCTCAGCAAACATTTTTTCACCCAATCTTTATGATACTTTCAGGTAATGATCAGTACACCAATCCACTTGGCCTACCAAATTTCGTACTTCTAGGTTAAACCGTTCGTTTGCAGTAACCGTTTTCATTTTTAGGTTTCACTCTCTTTTCTCCTATATGGATACATGTATTTGGAACTCTAAATCAAACACGGTTTGTGCTAGGTTTTTGAAACTTGACACAATAAAGCAGTTTCAAGTTCTATCTCTATGGTTTGTTTGCTGTTGATGTAGCCCTAAGCAGAGACTGGCGAAAATCACTTTCCTGGAGAGGGGTTGCCAAGCTTCCAAAAAGTACAATTTGCCTGAAATCTCAGCAAACATTTTTCACCCAATCTTGATGATACTTTTTGATAATGATCAGTACACCAGTCCGAATTTGCTCACCGAATTTCGTTCTTCTAGGTTAAACCGTTCGTTTGCCGTAAACGTTTTCATTTTTAGGTTTCACTCTGTTTTCTGCTATACGGATACATGTATTTGGAACTCTAAATCAATATGGTATGTGCTAGCTCTTTGAAACTTGACACAATAAAGCAGTTTCAAGTTCCATCTCTATGGTTTGTTTGCTGTTGATGTAGCCCTAAGCAGAGACTGGCGATAATCACTTTCCTTAAGAGGGGTTGCCAAGCTTCAAAAAAACTACGATTGCCCTGAAATCTCAGGAAACATTTTTTCACCCAATCTTGATGATACTTTCAGGTAATAATCAGTACACCAATCCCACTTGGCTCAACAAATTTCGTTCTTTTAGGTTAAACCGTTCGGTTGAAGTAACCGTTTTCATTTTTAGGTTTCACTCTCTTTTTTCCTATACATATACATGTATTTGGAACACTAAGTCAAACACGGTTTGTGCTAGCTCTTTGAAACTTGACACAATAAAGCAGTTTCAAGTTCTATCTCTATGGTTTTTTTGCTGTTGATGTAGCCCTAAGCAGAGAATGGCGAAAATCACTTTCCTGGAGAGGGGTTGCTAAGCGTCCAAAAAATTCCGATTTCCCTTAAATCTCAGCAAACATTTTTTCACCCAATCTTGATGATACTTTCAGGTAATGATCAGTACACCAATCCCACTTGGCTCACCAAATTTCGTTCTTCTAGGTTAAACCGTTCGTTTGCAGTAACCGTTTTCATTTTTAGGTTTCACTCTCCTTTCTCCTGTAAGGATACATGTATTTGGAACTCTAAATCAAACATGGTTTGTGCTAGCTCTTAGAAACTTGACACAATAAAGCAGTTTCAAGTTCTATCTCTATGGTGTGTTTGATGTTGATGTAGCCCTAAGCAGAGACTGGTGAAAATCACTATCCTGGAGAGGGGTTGCCAAGCTTTCAAAAAAGTACGATTTGCCTGAAATCTCAGCAAACATTTTTTCACCCAATCTTGATGATACTTTCAGGTAATGTTCAGTACACCAATCCCACATAGCCTACCAAATTTCGTACTTATAGGTTAAACCGTTCATTTGCAGTAACCGTTTTCATTTTTACGTTTAACTCTGTTTTCTTCTATAAGGATACATGTATTTGGAACACTAAATCGAACACGGTTTATTTGCCTGATATCTGAGGAAACATTTTTTCACCCAATCTTGATGGTACTTTCAGGTAATGATCAGTACACCAATCCTACTTGGCTCACCAAATTTCGTTCCTCTAGGTTAAACCGTTCGTTTGCAGTAAACGTTTTCATTTTTAGGTTTCACTCTGTTTTCTCCTATATGGATACATATATTTGGAACTCTAAATCAAACACGGTTTGTGCTAGCTCTTTGAAACTTCACACAATAAAGCAGTTTCAATTCTCTCTCTATGGTTTGTTTGCTGTTGATGTAGCCCTAAGCAGAGACTGGCGAAAATCACTTTCCTGGAGAGGGGTTGCCAAGCTTCCAAAAAAGTACGATTGGCCTGAAATCTCAGCAAACATTTTTTCACCCAATCTTGATGATACTTTCAGGTAATGATCAGTACACCAATCCCACTTGGCTCACCAAATTTCGTTCTTCTAGGTTAAACCGTTCGTTTACAGTAACCGTTTTCATTTTAAGGTTTCACTCTGTTTTCTCCTATACGGATACATGTATTTGGAACTGTAAATCAAACACCGTTTGGGATATGTCTTTAAAACTTGACACAAAAAGGCAGTTTCGAGTTCTTTCTCTATGGTTTGTTTGCTGTTGATGTAGCCCTAAGCAGAGACTGGCGAAAATCACTTTCCTGGAGAGGGGTTGCCAACCTTCCAAAAAACTACGATTGGCCTGAAATTTCAGGAAACATTTTTTCACCCAATTTTGATGATACGATCAGGTAATGATCAGTACACCAATCCCACTTCTCTCACCAAATTTTCTTATTGTTGGTTAAACCGTTCGTTGGCAGTAACCGTTTTCATTTTTAGGTTTCACTCTGTTTTCTTCTATATGGATACATGTATTTGGAACTCTAAATAAAACACAGTTTGTGCTAGCTCTTTGAAACTTGTCACAATAAAGCAGGTTCAAATTCTATCTCTATGGTTTGTTTGCTGTTGATGTAGCCCTAAGCAGAGACTGGCGAAAATCACTTTCATGAAGAAGAGTTGACAAGCTTCCAAAAATCTACGATTGGCATGAAATCTCAGAAAACATTTTTTCACCCAATCTTGATGATACTTTCAGGTAAAGATCAGTACACCAATCTCACTTGGCTTATCAAATTTCGTTCTTCTAGGTTAAACCGTTCGTTTGCAGTAACTGTTTTCATTTTTTGGTTTAACTCTGTTTTCTGCTACACAGATACATGTATTTGGAACTCTAAATCAAACACGGTTTGTGTTATCTCTTTGAAACTTGACACAATAAAGCAGTTTCAATTTCTATCTCTATGGTTTGTTTGCTGTTGATGTAGCCCTAAGCAGAGACTGGCGAAAATCACTTTCATGGATAGGGGTTTCCAAGCTTCCAAAAATTACGATTTTACTGAAATCTCAGCAACCATTTTTTCACCCAATCTTGATGATACTTTCAGGTAATGATCAGGTCACCAATCCCACTTGGCGCACCAAATTTCGTTCTTCTAGGTTATACCGTTCGATTGCAGTAACCGTTTTCATTTTTAGGTTTCACTCTGTTTTCTCCTATACGGATACATGTAATTGGAACTCTAAATCAAACACGGTTTGTGCTAGCTCTTTGAAACTTGACACAATAAAGCAGTTTCAAGTTCTATCTGTATTGTTTGTTTGCTGTTGATGTAGCCCTAAGCAGAGACTGGTGAAAATCACTTTCCAAGAGAGGGGTTTCCAAGCTTCCAAAAAGTATGATTTGCCTGAAATCTCAGCAAACATTTTTTCACCCAATCTTGATGATACTTTCAGGTAATGATAAGTACACCAATCCCACTTGGCTCACCAAATTTCGTTCTTCTAGGTGAAACCGTTCATTTGCAGTAACCGTTTTCAATTTTAGGTTTCACTCTGTTTTCTCCTATACGGATACATGTATTTGGAACTCTAAATGAAAGACGGTTTGTGCTAGCTCTTTGAAACTTGACACAATAAAGCAGTTTTAAGTTCTATCTCTAAGGTTTGTTTGCTGCTGATGTGGCCCTAAGCAGAGACTGGCGAAAATCACTTTCCTGGAGAGGGGTTGCCAAGCTTTCAAAAAACTAAGATTGGCCTGAAATCTCAGGAAACATTTTTTCACCCAATCTTGATGATACTTTCAGGTAATGATCAGTACACCAATCCCACTTGGCTCACCAAATTTTTTTCTTCTAGGTAAAACCGTTCGTTTGCGGTAAACGTTTTCATTTTTAGGTTTCACTCTGTTTTCTCCTATACAGATACATGTATTTGGAACTCTAAATCAAACACGGTTTGTGCTAGCTCTTTGAAACTTGACAGAATAAAGCAGTTTCAAGTTCTATCTCTATGGTTTGTTTGATGTTGATATAGCCCTAAGCACAGACTTGCGAAAAATCACTTTCCTGGAGAGTGGTTGCCAAGCTTCCAAAAAACTACAATTGGCCTGAAATCTCAGGAAATATTTTTCATCCAATCTTGATGGTACTTTCAGTTAATGATCAGTACACCAATCCCACTTGGCTCACCAAATTTTGTTCTTCTATGTAAAACCGTTCGTTTGCAGTAAACGTTTTCATTTTTAGGTTTCACTCTGTTTTCTCCTATACAGATACATGTATTTGGAACTCTAAATCAAACACTGTTTGGGCTAGCTCTTTGAAACTACACAGAATAAAGCAGTTTCAAGTTCTATCTCTATGGTTTGTTTGCTGTTGATGTAGCCCTAACCACAGATTGTCGAAAAATCACTTTTCTGGAGAGTGGTTGCCAAGCTTTCTAAAAACTACAATTGGCTGAAATCTCAGGAAATATTTTTTCACCCAATCTTGATGATACTTTCATGTAATTATCAGTACATTAATGACACTTGGCTCACCAAATTTCGTTTTCTAGGTTAAACCATTCGTTTGCAGTAACCGTTTTCATTTTTAGGTTTCACTCTGTTTTCTCCTATACGGATACATTTATTTGGAACTCTAAATCAAACACGGTTTGGGCTAGCTCTTTAAAACTTGACACAATAAAGCAGTTTCAAGTCTAAATCTATGGTTTGTTTGCTGTTGATATAGCCCTAAGCAGAGACTGGCGAAAATCACTTTCCTGGAGAGGGGTTGCCAAGCTTCCAAAAAGTACGATTTGGTAGAAATCTCAGGAAACATTTTTTCACCCAATATTTATGATACTTTCAGGTAATGATAAGTACACGAATCTCACTTGGCTCACCAAATTTCGCTCTTCTAGGTTAAACCGTTCGTTTGCAGTAACTGTTTTCATTTTTAGGTTTAACTCTGTTTTCTGCTACACGGATACATGTATTTGGAACTCTAAATCAAACACGGTTTGTGCTAGCTCTTTGAAACTTGACACAATAAAGCAGTTTCAAGTTCTATCTCTATGGTCTGTTTGCTGTTGATGTAGCCCTAATCAGAGACTGGCGAAAATCACTTTCTTGGGGAGGGGTTGCCAAGCTTCCAAAAAAATACGTTTGGCCTGAAATCTCAGGAAACGTTTTTTAAACCCAATCTTGATGATACTTTCAAGTAATGATCAGTACCCCAATCCCACTTGGATCACCAAATTTTTTCTTCTAGGTTAAACCGTTCGTTTGCAGTAAACGTTTTCATTTTTAGGTTTCACTCTGTTTTCTCCTATACAGATACATGTATTTGGAACTCTAAACCACACACTGTTTGTGCTAGCTCTTTGAAACTTGACAGAATAAAGCAGTTTCAAGTTCTATCTCTATGGTTTGTTTGCTGTTGATGTAGCCCTAAGCAGAGACTGGCGAAAATCACTTTCCTGGAGAGTGGTGGCCAAGCTTCCAAAAAACGGCAATTGGCCTGAAATCTCAGGAAATATTTTTTCACCCAATCTTGATGATACTTTCAGGTAATTATCAGTACATTAATGACACTTGGCTCACCAAATTTCGTTCCTCTAGGTTAAACCATTCGTTTGCAGTAACCGTTTTCATTTTTCGGTTTCACTCTGTTTTCTCCTAAACAGATACATGTATTTGGAACTCTAAACCACACACTGTTTGTGCTAGCTCTTTGAAACTTGACAGAATAAAGCAGTTTCAATTTCTATCTCTATGGTTTGTTTGCTGTTGGTGTAGCCCTAAGCAGAGATTGGCGAAAATCACTTTTTTGGAGAGGGGTTGCCAAGCTTCCAAAACACTACGATTTTCCTGAAATCTCAGGAAACATTTTTTTTACCCAATCTTGATGATACTTTCAGATAATGATCACTACACCAGTCCACTTGGCTCACCAAATTTCGTTCTTTTAGGTTAAACCGTTCGTTTGCAGTAACCGTTTTCATTTTTAGGTTTCACTCTGTTTTCTCCTATACGGATACATGTATTTGGAACTCTAAATCAAACACGGTTTGTGCTAGCTCTTTGAAACTTGACACAATAAAGCAGTTTTAAGTTCTATCTCTATGGTTTGTTTGCTGTTTATGTAGCCCTAAGCAGAGAATGGCGAAAATCACTTTCCTGGAGATGGGTTGCCAAGCTTCTAAAACACTACGATTGGCCTGAAATCTCAGGAAACATTTTTATACCCAATCTTTTGATACTTTCAGGTAATGATCAGTACACCAATCCCACTTGGCTCACCAAATTTCGTTCTTCTAGGATAAACCGTTCGTTTGCAGTAACCGTTTTCATTTTTAGGTTTCACTCTGTTTTCTCCTATACGGATACATGTATTTGGAACTCTAAATCAAACACGGTTTGTGCTAGCTCTTTGAAACTTGACACAATAAAGAAGTTTCAAGTTCTATCTCTATGGTTTGTTTGCTGTTCATGTAGCCCTAAGCAGAGACTGGTGAAAATCACTTTCCTGAAAAGGGTTTGCCAAGCTTCCAAAAAACTAAGATTGGCCTGAAATCTCAGGAAACATTTTTTCACCCAATCTTGATGATACTTTCATGTAATGATCAGTACACCAATCTCACTTGGCTCACCAAAGTTTGTTCTTCTAGGTTAAACCGTTCGTTTGCAGTAACCGTTTTCATTTTTAGGTTTCACTCTGTTTTCTGCTATACGGATGCATGTATTTGGAACTCTAAATCAAACACGGTTTGTGCTAGCTCTTTGAAACTTGACAGAATAAAGTAGTTTCAAGTTCTTTCTCTATGGGTTGTTTGCTGTTTTTGAAGCCCTAAGCAGAGAGTGGCGAAAATCACTTTCCTGGAGAGGTGTTGCCAAGCTTCCAAAAAACAACAATTGGCCTGAAATCTCAGCAAATATTTTTTCACCCAATCTTGATGATACTTTCAGGTAATGATCAGTACACCAATCCCACTTGGCTCACCAAATTTCCGTTCTTCTAGGTTAAACCGTTCTTTTGCAGTAAACGTTTTCATTTTTAGGTTTCACTTTGTTTTCTCCTATATGGATACATGTATTTGGAACTCTAAATCAAACACGGTTTCTGCTACCTTTTGAAACTTAACACAATAAAGCAATTTTAAGTTCTATCTCTATGGTTTGTTTGCTGTTGATGTAGCCCTAAGCAGAGACTTGCGAAAATCACTTTCCTGGAGAGGGGTTGCCAACCTTCCAAAAACTACGAATTTCCTGAAATCTCAGCAAATATTTTTTCACCTAATCTTGATGATACTTTCAGGTAATGATCAGTAGACCAATCCCACTTGGCAAACCAAATTTTGTTCTTCTAGGTTAAACCGTTCGTTTGCAGTAACCGTTTTCATTTTTAGGTTTCACTCTGTTTTCTCCTATAGGGATACATGTATTTGGAACTCTAAATCAAACACGGTTTGTGGTAGTCTTTGAAACTTGACACAATAAAGCAGTTTCAAGTTCTATCTCTATGGTTTGTTTGCTGTTGATGTAGCCCTAAGCAGACTGTCGAAAATCACTTTCCTGGAGAGGGGTTGCAAACCTTCCAAAAAACTACGATTGGCCTGAAATCTCAGGAAACATTTTTTCACCCAATCTTGATGATACTTTCAGGTAATGATCAGTACACCAATCCCACTTCGCTCACCAAATTTCGTTCTTCTAGGTTAAACCGTTCGTTTGCAGTAACCGTTTTCATTTTTAGGTTTTAATCTGTTTTCTCCTATACAAATACATGTATTTGGAACTCTAAATCAAACACGGTTTGTGCTAGCTCTTTGAAAATTGACACAACAAAGCAGTTTTAAGTTCTATCTCTATGGTTTGTTTGCTGTTCATGTAGCCCTAAGCAGAGACTGGCAAAAATCACTTTCCTGGAGAGGGGTTGCCAAGCTTCCAAAACACTAAGATTGGCCTGAAATCTCAGGAAACATTTTTTCACCCAATCTTCATGATACTTTCACGTAATAATTAGTACACCAATCCCACTTGGCTCACCAATTTCGTTCTTCTACGTTAAACCGTTCGTTTGCAGTAACCGTTTTCATTTTTAGGTTTCACTCTGTTTTCTCCTATACGGATACATGTATTTGGAACTCTAAATCAAACACGGTTTGTGGTAGCTCTTTGAAACTTGACACAATAAAGCAGTTTCAAGTTCTTTCTCTATGGTTTGTTTGCTGTTGATATAGCCCAAACCAGAGACTGGCAAAAATCACTTTTCTGATAAGGGTTTGCAAAGCTTCCAAAAAAGTTCAAATTTCCTGAAATATCAGCAAACATTTTTTCCCACAATCTTGATGATACTTTCAGGTAATTATCAGTATACCAATCCCACTTGGCTCACCAAATTTCTTTCTTCTAGGTTGAACCGTTCGTTTGCAGTAACCGTTTTCATTTTTAGGTTTCACTCTGTTTTCTCCTATATGGATACATGTATTTGGAACACTAAATCAAACACGGTTTGTGCTAGCTCTTTGAAACTTGACAAAATAAAGCAGTTTCAAGTTCTATCTCTATGGCTTGTTTGCTGTTGATGTAGCCCTAAGCAGAGACTGGCGAAAATCACTTTCCTGTAGAGGGGTTGCAAAGCTTCCAAAAAACTACGATTGGCCTGAAATCTCAGGACACATTTTTTCACCCAATCTTGATGATACTTTCAGGTAATGATCAGTACACCAATCACACTTGGCTCACCAAATTTCATTCTTCTCGGTTAAACCGTTCGTTTGCAGTAACCGTTTTCATTTTTAGGTTTTACTCTGTTTTCTCCTATACGGATACATGTATTTGGAACTCTAAACCAAACACGGTTTGTGCTACCTTCTGAAACTTGACACACTAAAGCAGTTTTAATTCTATCTCTATGGTTTGTTTGCTCTTGATGTAGCCCTAAGCAGAGACTGGCGAAAATAACTTTCCTGGAGAGGGGTTGCCAAGCTTACAAAAACTACGATTTGCCTGAAATCTCAGCAAATATTTTTTCACCCAATCTTGATGACACTTTCAGGTAATGATCAGTACACCAATCGCACTTGGCTCACTAAGTTTCGTTCTTCTAGGTTAAACCGTTCGTTTGCAGTAACCGTTTTCATTTTTAGGTTTTACTCTGTTTTCTCCTATACGGATACAGGTATTTGGAACTCTAAATCAAACACGGTTTGTGCTACCTTTTGAAACTTGACACAATAAAGCAGTTTTAAGTTCTATCTCTATGGTTTGTTTGCTGTTGATGTAGCCCTAAGTAGAGAGTGGCGAAAATCACTTTCCTGGAGAGGGGTTGCCAAGCTTTCAAAACACTACAATTGGCCTGAAATCTCAGGAAACATTTTTCACCCAATCTTGATGATACATTCAGGTAATGATCAGTACACCAATCCCACTTGGCTCACCAAATTTCGTTCTTCTAGGTTAAACCGTTCGTTTGCAGTAACCGTTTTCATTTTGAGGTTTCACTCTGATTTCTGCTATAGGGATACATATATTTGGAACTCTAAATCAAACACGGTTTGTGCTAGCTCTTTGAAACTTGACACAATAAAGCAGTTTTAAGTTCTATCTCTTTGGTTTGTTTGCTGTTGATGTAGACCTAAGCAGAGACTGGCGAAAATCACTTTCCTGGAGATGGGTTGCCAAGCTTCTAAAACACTACGATTGGCCTGAAATCTCAGAAAACATTTTTATACCCAATCTTTTGATACTTTCATGTAATGATCAGTACACCAATCCCACTTGGCTCACCAAATTTCGTTCTTCTAGGATAAACCGTTCGTTTGCAGTAACCGTTTTCATTTTTAGGTTTCACTCTGTTTTCTCCTATACGGATACATGTATTTGGAACTCTAAATCAAACACGGTTTGTGCTAGCTCTTTGAAACTTGACACAATGAAGCAGTTTCAAGTTCTATCTCTATGGTTTGTTTGCTGTTGATGTAGCCCTAAGCAGAGACTGGTGAAAATCACTTTCCTGAAAAGGGTTTGCCAAGCTTCCAAAAAACTAAGATTGGCCTGAAATCTCAGCAAACATTTTTTCACCCAATCTTGATGATACTTTCACGTAATGATCAGTACACCAATCCCACTTGGCTCACCAAAGTTTGTTCTTCTAGGTTAAACCGTTCGTTTGCAGTAACCGTTTTCAATTTTTGGTTTCACTCTGTTTTCTTCTATAGGGATACATGTATTTGGAACTCTAAATCAAACACGGTTTGTGCTAGCTCTTTGAAACTTGACACAATAAAGCAGTTTCAAGTTCTATCTCTATGCTTTGTTTGCTGTTGATGTAGCCCTAAGCAGAGACTAGTGAAAATCACTTTCAAAAAGGGAGGTTGCCAAGCTTCAAAAAAACTACGATTGGCCTGAAATCTCAGCAAATATTTTTTCATCCAATCTTGATGGTACTTTCAGTTAATAATCAGTACACCAATTCCACATGGCTCAACAAATTTTGTTCTTCTAGGTTAAACCGTTCGTTTGCAGTAACCGTTTTCATTTTGAGGTTTCACTCTGTTTTCTGCTATATGGATGCATGTATTTGGAACTCTAAATCAAACACGGTTTGTGCTAGCTCTTTGAAACTTGACAGAATAAAGTAGTTTCAAGTTCTTTCTCTATGGTTTCTTTGCTGTTTTTGAAGCCCTAAGCAGAGAGTGGCGAAAATCACTTTCCTGGAGAGGTGTTGCCAAGCTTCCAAAAAACAACGATTGGCCTGAAATCTCAGCAAATATTTTTTCACCCAATCTTGATGATACTTTCAGGTAATGATCAGTACACCAATCCCACTTGGCTCACCAAATTTCGTTCTTCTAGGTTAAACCGTTCGTTTGCAGTAACCGTTTTTATTTTTAGGTTTCACTCTGTTTTCTCCTATACGGATACATGTATTTGGAACTCTAAATCAAACACGGTTTTTGGTAGCTCTTCGAAACTTGACACAATAAAGCAGTTTCAAGTTCTATCTCTATGGTTTGTTTGCTGTTGATGTAGCCCTAAACAGACTGGCGAAATCAATTTCCTGGAGAGGGGTTGCAAAGCTTCCAAAAAACTACGATTGGCCTGAAATCTCAGGAAACATTTTATCACCCAATCTTGATGAAACTTTCAGGTAATGATCAGTACACCAAGCCCACTTGGCTCACCAAATTTCGTTCTTCTAGGTTAAACCGTTCGTTTGCAGTAACCGTTTTCATTTTTAGGTTTTACTCTGTTTTCTCCTTTACGGATACATGTATTTGGAACTCTAAATCAAACACGGTTTGTGCTAGCTCTTTGAAACTTGACACAACAAAGCAGTTTCAAGTTCTATCTCTATGGTTTGTTTGCTGTTCATGTAGCCCTAAGCAGAGACTGGCAAAAATCACTTTCCTGGAGAGGAGTTGCCATGCTTCCAAAACACTAAGATTGGCATGAAATCTCAGGAAACATTTTTTCACCCAATATTCATGATACTTTCACGTAATAATCAGTACACCAATCCCACTTGGCTCACCAAATTTCGTTCTTCTAGGTTAAACCGTTCGTTTGCAGTAACTGTTTACATTTTTAGGTTTCACTCTGTTTTCTCCTATAAGGATACATGTATTTGGAACTCTAAATCAAACACGGTTTGTGGTAGCTCTTTGAAATTGACACAATAAAGCAGTTTCAAGTTCTTTCTCTATGGTTTGTTTGCTCTTGATGTAGCCCTAAGCAGAGACTGGCGAAAATCACTTTCCTAGAGAGGGGTTGCCAAGCTTCCAAAACACTACGATTTTCCTGAAATGTCACGAAACATTTTTTTTACCCAATCTTGATGATACTTTTCAGATAATGATCACTACACCAGTCCCACTTGCCTCACCAAATTTCGTTTTTTTAGGTTAAACCGTTCGTTTGCAGTAACCGTTTTCATTTTTAGGTTTCACTCTGTTTTCTCTTATACGGATACATGGTATATGAAACTCTAAATCAAACACGGTTTGTGCAAGCTCTTTGAAAATTGACACAATAAAGCAGTTTCAAGTTCTATCTCTATGGTTTGTTTGCTGTTGATGTAGCCCTAAGCAGAGACTGGCGAAAATCACTTTCCTGGAGAGGGTTTGCCAATCTTCCAAAAAAGTACGAATTTGCTGAAATATCAGCAAACATTTTTTCACACAATCTTGATGATACTTTCAGGTAATTATCAGTACACCAATCCCACTTGGCTCACCAAATTTCTTTCTTCTAGGTTGAACCGTTCGTTTGCAGTAACCGTTTACATTTTTAGGTTTCACTCTGTTTTCTCCTTTATGGATACATGTATTTGGAACACTAAATCAAACACGGTTTGTGCTAGCTCTTTGAAACTTGACAAAATAAAGCAGTTTCAAGTTCTATTTCTATGGTTTGTTTGCTGTTGATGTAGCTCTAAGCAGACTTTGGAAAATCACTTTCCTGGAGAGGGGTTGCAAAGCTTCCAAAAAACTACGATTGGCCTGAAATCTCAGGAAACATTTTTTCACCCAATCTTGATGATACTTTCAGGTAATGATCAGTACACCAATCCCACTTGGCTCACCAAATTTCGTTCTTCTAGGTTAAACCGTTCATTTGCAGTAACCGTTTTCATTTTTAGGTTTTACTCTGTTTTCTCCTTTACGGATACATGTATTTGGAACTCTAAATCAAACACGGTTTGTGCTAGCTCTTTGAAACTTGACACAACAAAGCAGTTTCAAGTTCTATCTCTATGGTTTGTTTGCTGTTCATGTAGCCCTAAGCAGAGACTGGCAAAAATCACTTTCCTGGAGAGGGGTTGCCATGCTTCCAAAACACTAAGATTGGCCTGAAATCTCAGGAAACATTTTTTCACCCAATCTTCATGATACTTTCACGTAATAATAAGTACACCAATCCCACTTGGCTCACCAAATTTCGTTCTTCTAGGTTAAACCGTTCGTTTGCAGTAACCGTTTTCATTTTTAGGTTTCACTCTGTTTTTTCCTATACGGATACATGTATTTGGAACTCTAAATCAAACACGGTTTGTGGTAGCTCTTTGAAATTGACACAATAAAGCAGTTTCAAGTTCTTTCTCTATGGTTTGTTTGCTCTTGATGTAGCCCTAAGCAGAGACTGGCGAAAATCACTTTCCTAGAGAGGGGTTGCCAAGCTTCCAAAACACTACGATTTTCCTGAAATCTCAGGAAACATTTTTTTACCCAATCTTGATGATACTTTCAGATAATGATCACTACACCAATCCCACTTGGCTCACCAAATTTCGTTTTTTTAGGTTAAACCGTTCGTTTGCAGTAACCGTTTTCATTTTTAGGTTTCACTCTGTTTTCTCTTATACGGATACATGTATATGAAAATCTAAATCAAACACGGTTTGTGCAAGCTCATTGAAAATTGACACAATAAAGCAGTTTCAAGTTCTATCTCTATGGTTTGTTTGCTGTTGATGTAGCCCTAAGCAGAGACTGGCGAAAATCACTTTCCTGTAGAGGGTTTGCCAATCTTCCAAAAAAGTACGAATTTGCTGAAATATCAGCAAACATTTTTTTCACACAATCTTGATGATACTTTCAGGTAATTATCATTACACTAATCCCACTTGGCTCACCAAATTTCTTTCTTCTAGGTTGAACCGTTCGTTTGCAGTAACCGTTTTCATTTTTAGGTTTCACTCTGTTTTCTCCTTTATGAATACATATATTTGGAACACTAAATCAAACA
The DNA here is from genome assembly GCF_052094955.1 of Ictidomys tridecemlineatus. NCBI lineage: Eukaryota > Metazoa > Chordata > Mammalia > Rodentia > Sciuridae > Ictidomys > Ictidomys tridecemlineatus. The sequence goes on from NC_135483.1 coordinate 84,763,642, forward strand.
CGGTTTGTGCTAGCTCTTTGAAACTTGACAAAATAAAGCAGTTTCAAGTTCTATCTCTATGGTTTGTTTGTTGTTGATGTAGCCCTAAGCAGAGACTGGCGAAAATCACTTTCCTGGAGAGGGGTTGCAAAGCTTCCAAAACACTAAGATTGGCCTGAAATCTCAGGAAACATTTTTTCAACCAATCTTGATGATACTTTCAGGTAATGATCAGTACACCAATCTCACTTGGCTCACCAAATTTCGTTCTTCTAGGTTAAACCGTTCATTTGCAGTAACCGTTTTCATTTTTAGGTTTCACTCTGTTTTCTCCTATATGGATACATGTATTTGGAACTCTAAATCAAACACGGTTTGTGCTAGCTCTTTGAAACTTGGCACAATAAAGCAGTTTCAAGTTCTATCTCTATGATTTGTTTGCTGTTGAAGTAGCCCTAAGCAGAGACTTGTGATAATCAGTTTCCTGGAGAGGGGTTTCCAAGCTTCCAAAAAACTACGATTGGCCTGAAATCTCAGGAAACATTTTTTCACCCAATCTTGATGGAACTTTCAGTTAATGATCAGTACACCAATCCCACTTGGCTCACCAAATTTCGGTCTTCTAGGTTAAACCGTTCGATTGCAGTAACCGTTTTCATTTTTAGGTTTCACTCTGTTTTCTCCTATACAGATACATGTATTTGTAACTGAAAATCAAACACGGTTTGTGCTAGCTCTTTGAAACTTGACACAATAAAGCAGTTTCAAGTTCTATCTCTATGGTTTGTTTGCTGTTCATGTAGCCCTAAGCAGAGACTGGCAAAAATCACTTTCCTGGAGAGGGGTTGCCCAGCTTCAAAAACACTAAAATTGGCCTGAAATCTCAGGAAACATTTTTTCAACCAATCTTGATGATACTTTCAGGTAATGATCAGTACACCAATCCCACTTGGCAAACCAAATTTCGTACTTCTAGGTTCAACCGTTCGTTTGCAGTAACCATTTTCATTTTTAGGTTTCACTCTGTTTTCTCCTATACGGATACATGTATTTGGAACTCTAAATCAAATACGGATTGTGGTAGCTCTTTGAAACTTGACACAATAAAGCAGTTTCAAGTTCTTTCTCTATGGTTTGTTTGCTCTTGATGTAGCCCTAAGCAGAGACTGGCGAAAATCACTTTCCTGGAGAGGGCTTGCAAAGCTTCCAAATACTACGATTGGCCTGAATCTCAGCAAATATTTTTTCACCCAATCTTCATGATACTTTCAGGAAATGATCAGTACACCAATCCCACTTGGCTCACCAAATTTCGTTCTTCTAGGTTAAACCGTTGGTTTGCAGTAACCATTTTCATTTTTAGGTTTCACTCTGTTTTCTCCTATATGGATACATGTATTTGGAACTCTAAATCAAACACGGTTAGTGCTAGCTCTTTGAAACTTGACACAATAAAGCAGTTTCAAGTTCTATCTCTATGGTTTGTTTGCTGTTGATGTAGACCTAACCAGAGACTGGCGAAAATCACTTTCCTGGAAAGGGTTTGCCAAGCTTTCAAAAAAGTACGAATTTCCTGAAATCTCAGGAAACATTTTTTCACCCAATCTTGATGATACGTTCAGGTAATGATCACTACACCAATCCCACTTGGCTCACCAAATTTCGTTCTTCTAGGTTAATCCATTCATTTGCAGTAACCAGTTTCACTTTTAGGATTCACTCTGTTTTCTCCTATATGGATACAAGTGTTTGGAACTCTTATCAAACTCGGTTTGTGCTAGCTCTTTCAAATTGACACAATAAAGCAGTTTCAAGTTCTATCTCTATGGTTTGTTTGCTGTTTATGTAGCCCTAACCAGAGTCTCGCGAAAATCACTTTCCTGGAGAGGGGTTGCCAAGCTTCCAAAAAACTACGATTGGCCTGAAATCTCAGGACACATTTTTTCACCCACTCTTCATGATACTTTCATGTAATAATCAGTACACCAATCCCACTTGGCTCACCCAATTTCGATCTTCTAGGTTAAACAGTTCGTTTGAGTAACCGTTTTCCTTTTTTAGGTTTCACTCTGTTTTCTCCTAAATGGATACATGTATTTGGAACTCTAAATCAAACACGGTTTGTGCTAGCTATTTGAAACTTGACAGAATAAAGCAGTTTAAAGTTCTTTCTCTATGGTTTATTTGCTGTTTTTGTAGCCCTAAGCAGAGACTGGCGAAAATCACTTTCCTTGAGAGGGGTTGCCAAGCTTCCAAAATACTACGATTGGCCTGAAATCTCAGGAAACATTTTTTCACCCAATCTTGATGATACTTTCACGTAATGATCAGTACAGCAATCCCACTTGGCTCACCAAATTTCGTTCTTGTAGATTAAACCATTCGTTTGCAGTAAACGTTTTCATTTTTAGGATTTACTCTGTTTTCTCCTATACGGATACATGAATTTGGAACTCTAAATCAAACACGGTTTGTGCTAGCTCTTTGAAACGTGACACAAGAAAGCAGTTTCAAGTTCTATCTCTATGGTGTGTTTGCTGTTGATGTAGCCCTAAGCAGAGACTGGCGAAAATCACTTTCCTGGAGAGGGGTTGCCAAGCTTCCAAAAAGTACGATTTGCCTGAAATCTCAGCAAACATTTTTTTCACCCAATCTTGATGATACTTTCAGGTAATGATCAGTACACCAATGCCACTTGGCTTACCAAATTTTGTTCTTCTAGGTTAAACCGTTCGTTTGCAGTAACCGTTTTCATTTTAGGTTTCACTCTGCTTTCTCCTATACGGATACATGTATTTGGAACTCTAAATCAAACACGTTTTGTGCTAGCTCTTAGAAACTTCACACAATAAAGCAGTTTCAAGTACTATCTCTATGGTGTGTTTGCTGTTGATGTAGCCCTAAGCAAAGACTGGCGAAAATGACTTTCCTGGAGAGGGGTTGCCAAGCTTCCAAAAAGTACGTTTGGCCTGAAATCTCAACAACATTTTTTAACCCAATCTTGATGATACTTTCAGGTATTGATCAGTACACCAATCCCACTTGGCTAACCAAATTTCATTCTTCTAGGTTAAACCGTTCGTTTGTAGTAACCGTTTTCATTTTTATATTTCACTCTGCTTTCTCCTATAAGGATACATGTATTTGGAACTCTAAATCAAACACGGTTTGTGCTAGCTCTTTGAAACTTGACACAATAAAGCAGTTTCAAGTTCTATCTCTATGCTTTGTTTGCTGTTGATGTAGCCCTAAGCAGAGACTGGCGAAAATCACTTTCCTGGAGAGGGGTTGCCAAGCTTCCAAAAAACTACAATTGGCCTGAAATCTCAGGAAACATTTTTTCACCCAATCTTGATGATACTTTCAGGTAATGATCACTACAACATTCCCACTTGGCTCACCAAATTTCGTTCATCTAGGTTAATCCGTTCGTTTGCAGTAACCGTTTTCATTTTTAGGTTTCACTCTGTTTTCTCCTAAACGGATACATGTATTTGAAACTCTAAATCAAACACGGTTTGTGCTAGCTCTTTGAAACTTGACACAATAAAGCAGTTTCAATTTTTATCTCTATGATTTGTTTGCTGTTGATGTAGCCCTCAGCAGAGACTGGCGAAAATCACTTTCCTGGAGAGGGGTTGGCAAGCTTCCAAAAAACTACGATTGGCCTGAAATCTCAGGAAACATTTTTTCACCCAATCTTGATGATACTTTCAGGTAATGATCAGTACACCAATTCCACTTGGCTCACCAAATTTCGTTCTTCTAGGTTAAACCGTTCGTTTGCACTAACCGTTTTCATTTTTAGGTTTTACTCTGTTTTCTCCTATATGGATACATGTATTTGGAACTCTAAATCAATTACGGTTTATTCTAGCTCTTTGATACTTGACAGAATAAAGCAGTTTCAAGTTCCATCTCTATGGTTTGTTAGCTGTTGATGTAGCCCTAAGCAGAGACTGGCGAAAATCACTTTCCTGGAAAGGGGTTGACAAGCTTCCAAAAAACTACGATTGGCCTGAAATCTCAGGAAACATTTTTTCCCCCAATCTTGATGATACTTTCAGGTAATGATCAGTACACCAATCCCAATTGGCTCACCAAATTTCGTTCTTCTAGGTTAAACTGTTCGTTTGCAGTAACCGTTTCCATTTTTATTTTTCACTCTGTTTTCTGCTATACTAATACATGTATTTGAAACTCTAAATCAAACACGGTTTGTGCTAGCTCTTTAAAACTTGACACAATAAAGCAGTTTCAAGTTCCATCTCTATGGTTTGTTTGCTGTTGATGTAGTCCTAAGCAGAGACTGGCGAAAATCACTTTCCTGGAGAGGGGTTGCCAAGCTTCCAAAAAACTACGATTGGCCTGAAATATCAGGAAACATTTTTTTACCCAATATTGATGATACTTTCAGGTAATGATCAGTACACCAATCCCACTTGGCTCACTAAATTTCTTTCTTCTAGGTTAAACCGTTCGTTTGCAGTAACTCTTTTCATTTTTAGGTTTCACTCTGTTTTCTGCTACACGGATACATGTATTTGGAACTCTAAATCAAACACGGTTTGTGCACTTGACACAATAAAGCAGTTTCAAGTTCTATCTCTATGGTTGTTTGCTGTTGATGTAGCCCTAAGCAGAGACTGGCGAAAATCACTTTCCTAGAGAGGGGTTGCCAAGCTTCAAAAAAACTACGATTTGCCTGAAATCTCAGGAAACATTTTTTCACCCAATCTTGATGATACTTTCAGGTAATGATCAGTACACCAATCCCACTTGGCTCACCAAATTTCATTCTTCTCGGTTAAACCGTTCGTTTGCAGGAACCGTTTTCATTTTTAGGTTTCACTCTGTTTTCTGCTATACGGATACATGTATTTGGAACTCTAAATCAAACACGGTTTATGCTAGCTCTTTGAAACTTGACACAATAATGCAGTTTCAAGTTCTATCTCTATGGTTTTTTGCTGTTGATGTAGCCCTAAGCAGAGACTGGTGAAAATCACTTTCCTGGAGAGGGGTTGCCAAGCTTCCAAAAAGTATGATTTGCCTGAAATCTCAGCAAACATTTTTTCACCCAATCTTGATTATACTTTCAGGTAATGATCAGTACACCAATCCCACTTGGCTCACCAAATTTTGTCCTTCTAGGTTAAAACGTTCATTTGCAGTAACCGTTTTCATTTTTAAGTTTCACTCTGTTTTTCTCCTATATGGATACATGTATTTGGAACTCTAAATCAAACAGGGTTTGTGCTAGCTCTTTGAAACTTGACACAATAAAGCAGTTTCAAATTTTATCTCTATGGTTTGTTTACTGTTGATGTAGAACTAAGCAGAGACTGGTGAAAATCACTTTCCTGGAGAAGGGTTGACAAGCTTCCAAAACACTACCATTGGCCTGAAATCTCAGGAAACATTTTTTCACCCAATCTTGATGATACTTTCAGGTAATGATAACTACAACAGTCCGATTTGGCTCACCAAATTTCGCACTTCTAGGTTAAACCATTCGTTTGCAGAAACCGTTTTCATTTTTAGGTTTCACTCTTTTTTCTCCTATACGAATACATGTATTTGGAACTCTAAATCAAACACGGTTTGTGCTAGCTCTTTGATACTTGACACAATAAATAGTTTCAAGTTATATCTCTATGGTTTGTTTGCTGTTGATGTAGCCCAAAGTAGAGAATGGCGAAAATCACTTTCCTTGAGAGGGGTTGCCAAGCTTCCAAAACACTACGATTGGCCTGATATCTCAGGAAACATTTTTTTACCCAATCTTGATGATACTTTCAGGTAATGATCACTACAACAGTCCGAGTTGGCTCACCAAATTTCGTTCTTCTAGGTTCAACCGTTCGTTTGCAGTAAACGTTTTCATTTTTAGGTCTCACTGTGTTTTCTCCGATACGGATACATGTATTTGGAACTCTAAATCAAACACGGTTTCTGCTAGCTCTTTTAAACATGACAGAATAAAGCAGTTTCAAGTTCTTTCCCTATAATTTGTTTGCTGTTTTTGTAGCCCTAAGCAGAGACTGGCGAAAATCACTTTCCTGGAGAGGGGTTGCCAAGCTTTCAAAAAGTATGATTTGCCTGAAATCTCAGCAAACATTTTTTCACCCAATCTTGATGATACTTTCAGGTAATCATCAGTACACCAATCCCACTTGGCTCACCAAATTTCGTTCTTCTAGGTTAAACCGTTCTTTTGTAGTAACCGTTTTCATTTTTAGGTTTCACTCTGTTTTCTCCTATACGGATACATGTATTTGGAACTCTAAATCAAACACGGTTTGTGCTAGCTCTTTGAAACTTGACACAATAAAGCAGTTTCAAGTTCTATCTCTATGATTTGTTTGCTGTTGATGTAGCCCTAAGCAGAGACTGGCGAAAATCACTTTCCTGGAGAGGGGTTTCCAAGCTTCCAAAAAACTACAATTTGCCTGAAATCTCAGCAAATATTTTTTCACCCAATCTTGATTATACGTTCAAGCAATGATCAGTACACCAATCCCACTTGGCTCAACAAATTTCGTTCTTCTAGTTTAAACCATTCGTTTGCAGTAACGGTTTTCATTTTTAGGTTTCACTCTGTTTTTCCTATAAGGATACATGTATTTGGAACTCTAAATCAAACATACTTTTTGCTAGCTCTCTGAAACTTGACACAATGAAGCAGTTTCAAGTTCCATCTCTATGGTTTGTTTGCTGTTGATGTAGTCCTAAGCAGAGACTGGCGAAAATCACTTTCCTGGAGAGGGGTTGCCAAGCTTCCAAAAAACTACGATTGGCCTGAAATATCAGGAAACATTTTTTTACCCAATATTGATGATACTTTCAGGTAATGATCAGTACACCAATCCCACTTGGCTCACTAAATTTCTTTCTTCTAGGTTAAACCGTTCGTTTGCAGTAACTCTTTTCATTTTTAGGTTTCACTCTGTTTTCTGCTACACGGATACATGTATTTGGAACTCTAAATCAAACACGGTTTGTGCACTTGACACAATAAAGCAGTTTCAAGTTCTATCTCTATGGTTGTTTGCTGTTGATGTAGCCCTAAGCAGAGACTGGCGAAAATCACTTTCCTAGAGAGGGGTTGCCAAGCTTCAAAAAAACTACGATTTGCCTGAAATCTCAGGAAACATTTTTTCACCCAATCTTGATGATACTTTCAGGTAATGATCAGTACACCAATCCCACTTGGCTCACCAAATTTCATTCTTCTCGGTTAAACCGTTCGTTTGCAGGAACCGTTTTCATTTTTAGGTTTCACTCTGTTTTCTGCTATACGGATACATGTATTTGGAACTCTAAATCAAACACGGTTTATGCTAGCTCTTTGAAACTTGACACAATAAAGCAGTTTCAAGTTCTATCTCTATGGTTTTTTGCTGTTGATGTAGCCCTAAGCAGAGACTGGTGAAAATCACTTTCCTGGAGAGGGGTTGCCAAGCTTCCAAAAAGTATGATTTGCCTGAAATCTCAGCAAACATTTTTTCACCCAATCTTGATGATACTTTCAGGTAATGATCAGTACACCAATCCCACTTGGCTCACCAAATTTTGTCCTTCTAGGTTAAAACGTTCATTTGCAGTAACCGTTTTCATTTTTAAGTTTCACTCTGTTTTCTCCTATATGGATACATGTATTTGGAACTCTAAATCAAACAGGGTTTGTGCTAGCTCTTTGAAACTTGACACAATAAAGCAGTTTCAAATTTTATCTCTATGGTTTGTTTACTGTTGATGTAGAACTAAGCAGAGACTGGTGAAAATCACTTTCCTGGAGAAGGGTTGACAAGCTTCCAAAACACTACCATTGGCCTGAAATCTCAGGAAACATTTTTTCACCCAATCTTTATGATACTTTCAGGTAATGATAACTACAACAGTCCGATTTGGCTCACCAAATTTCGCACTTCTAGGTTAAACCATTCGTTTGCAGAAACCGTTTTCATTTTTAGGTTTCACTCTTTTTTCTCCTATACGAATACATGTATTTGGAACTCTAAATCAAACACGGTTTGTGCTAGCTCTTTGATACTTGACACAATAAATAGTTTCAAGTTATATCTCTATGGTTTGTTTGCTGTTGATGTAGCCCAAAGTAGAGAATGGCGAAAATCACTTTCCTTGAGAGGGGTTGCCAAGCTTCCAAAACACTACGATTGGCCTGATATCTCAGGAAACATTTTTTTACCCAATCTTGATGATACTTTCAGGTAATGATCACTACAACAGTCCGAGTTGGCTCACCAAATTTCGTTCTTCTAGGTTCAACCGTTCGTTTGCAGTAAACGTTTTCATTTTTAGGTCTCACTGTGTTTTCTCCGATACGGATACATGTATTTGGAACTCTAAATCAAACACGGTTTCTGCTAGCTCTTTTAAACATGACAGAATAAAGCAGTTTCAAGTTCTTTCCCTATAATTTGTTTGCTGTTTTTGTAGCCCTAAGCAGAGACTGGCGAAAATCACTTTCCTGGAGAGGGGTTGCCAAGCTTTCAAAAAGTATGATTTGCCTGAAATCTCAGCAAACATTTTTTCACCCAATCTTGATGATACTTTCAGGTAATCATCAGTACACCAATCCCACTTGGCTCACCAAATTTCGTTCTTCTAGGTTAAACCGTTCTTTTGTAGTAACCGTTTTCATTTTTAGGTTTCACTCTGTTTTCTCCTATACGGATACATGTATTTGGAACTCTAAATCAAACACGGTTTGTGCTAGCTCTTTGAAACTTGACACAATAAAGCAGTTTCAAGTTCTATCTCTATGATTTGTTTGCTGTTGATGTAGCCCTAAGCAGAGACTGGCGAAAATCACTTTCCTGGAGAGGGGTTTCCAAGCTTCCAAAAAACTACAATTTGCCTGAAATCTCAGCAAATATTTTTTCACCCAATCTTGATTATACGTTCAAGCAATGATCAGTACACCAATCCCACTTGGCTCAACAAATTTCGTTCTTCTAGTTTAAACCATTCGTTTGCAGTAACGGTTTTCATTTTTAGGTTTCACTCTGTTTTTCCTATAAGGATACATGTATTTGGAACTCTAAATCAAACATACTTTTTGCTAGCTCTCTGAAACTTGACACAATGAAGCAGTTTCAAGTTCTATCTCTATGGTTTGTTTGCTGTTGATGTAGGCCTATGCAGAGACTGGCGAAAATCACATTCCTGGAAAGGGGTTGCCAAGCTTCCAAAAAACTACGATTGGCCTGAAATCTCCGGAAACATTTTTTCACCCAATCTTGATGATACCTTCAGGTAATGATCAGTACACCAATCCCACTTGGCTCACCAAATTTCGTACTTCTAGGTTAAACCGTTCATTTGCAGTAACCGTTTTCATTTTTAGGTTTCACTCTGTTTTCTGCTATACGAATACATGTATTTGAAACTCTAAATCAAACACGGTTTGTGCTAGCTATTTGAGACTTGACACAATAAAGCAGTTTCAAGTTCTATCACTATGGTTTGTTTGCTGTTGATGTAGCCCTAAGCAGAGACTGGCGAAAATCACTGTCCTGGAGAGGGGTTGCCAAGCTTCCAAAATCTACGATTGCCCTGAAATCTCAGAAAACATTTTTTCACCCAATCTTGATGATACTTTCAGGTAATGATCAGTACACCAATCCCACTTGGCTGACCAAATTTTGTTCTTCTAGGTTAAACCGTTTGTTTGCAATAAACGTTTTCATTTTTAGGTTTCACTCTGTTTTCTCCTATACAGATACATGTATTTGGAACTCTAAATCACACACTGTTTGTGCTAGCTCTTTGAAACTTGACAGAATAAAGCAGTTTCAAGTTCTATCTCTATGGTTTGTTTGCTGTTGGTGTAGCCCTAAGCAGAGACTGGCGAAAATCACTTTTTTGGAGAGGGGTTGCCAAGCTTCCAAAAAACTACGATTGGCCTGAAATCTCAGCAAATATTTTTCATCCAATCTTGATGGTACTTTCAGTTAATGATCAGGTCACCAATCCCACTTGGCGCACCAAATTTCGTTCTTCTAGGTTATACCGTTCGATTGCAGTAACCGTTTTCATTTAGGTTTCACTCTGTTTTCTCCTATACGGATACATGTATTTGGAACCCTAAATCAAACACGGTTTGTGCTAGCTCTTTGAAACTTGACACAATAAAGCAGTTTCAAGTTCTATCTGTATTGTTTGTTTGCTGTTGATGTAGCCCTAAACAGAGACTGGTGAAAATCACTTTCCAGGAGAGGGGTTTCCAAGCTTCCAAAAAGTATGAATTGCCTGAAATCTCAGCAAACATTTTTTCACCCAATCTTGATGATACTTTTAGGTAATGATCAGTACACCAATCCGACTTGGCTCACCAAATTTCTTTCTTCTAGGTTAAACCGTTCATTTGCAGTAACCGTTTTCAATTTTAGGTTTCACTCTGTTTTCTCCTATACGGATACATGTATTTGGAACTCTAAATCAAACACGGTTTGTGCTACCTTTTGAAACATGACACAATAAAGCAGTTTTAAGTTCTACCTCTATGGTTTGTTTCCTGTTGATGTAGCCCTATGCAGAGACTGGCGAAAATCACTTTCCTGGAGAGGGGTTGCCAAGCTTCCAAAAAACTATGATTGGCCTGAAATCTCAGGAAATATTTTTTCACACAATCTTGATGATACTTTCAGGTAATTATCAGTACATTAATCTTACTTGGCTCACCAAATTTCGTTTCTCTAGGTTAAACCATTCGTTTGCAGTAACCATTTTCATTTTTAAGTTTCACTCGGTTGTCTTCTATAGAAATACATGTATTTGAAACTCTAAATCAAACAGGGTTTGGGCTAGCTCTTTAAAACTTGACACAATGAAGCAGTTTCAAGATCTAAATCTATGGTTTGTTTGCTGTTTTTGTAACCCTAAGTAGAGACTGGCGAAAATCACTTTCCTGGAGAGGGGTTGCTAAGCTTCCAAAAAACTACGATTGGCCTGAAATATCAGGAAACATTTTTTCAACCAATCTTGATGATACTTTCAGGTAATGATCAGTACACCAATCCCACTTGGCTCACCAAATTTTGTTCTTCTAGGATTAACCGTTTGTTTGCAGTAAACGTTTTCATTTTTAGGTTTCACTCTGTTTTCTCCTATACAGATACATGTATTTGGAACTCTAAATCACACACTGTTTGTGCTAGCTCTTTGAAACTTGACAGAATAAAGCAGCTTCAAGTTCTATTTCTATGGTTTGTTTGCTGTTGATGTAGCCCTAAGGAGAGACTGGCGAAAATCACTTTCATGGGGAGGGGTTGCCAAGCTTCCAAAAAACTACAAATGGCCTGAAATCTCAGGAAATATTTTTTCACCCAATCTTGATGATACTTACAGGTAATTATCAGTACATTAATCCCAATTGGCTCACCAAATTTCGTTCCTCTAGGTTAAACCATTCGTTTGCAGTAACCGTTTTCATTTTTACGTTTCGCTCTGTTTTCTCCTATACGAATACATGTATTTGGAACTCTAAATCAAACACGGTTTGGGCTAGCTCTTTAAAGCTTGACACAATAAAGCAGTTTCAAGTTCTATCTCTATGGTTTGTTTGCTGTTGATGTAGCCCTAAGCAGAGACTGGCGAAAATCACTTTCCTGGAAAAGGTTTGCCAAGCTTCCAAAAAAGTACGATTTTCCTGAAATCTCAGCAAACATTTTTTCACCCAATCTTGATGATACTTTCAGGTAATGATCAGTACACCAATCCCACTTGGCTCACCAAATTTCGTTCTTTTAGGTTAAACCGTTCTTTTGCAGTAACCGTTTTCATTTTTAGGTTTCACTCTGTTTTCTCCTATACAGATACATGTATTTGGAACTCTAAATCAAACACGGTTTGTGCTAGCTCTTTGAAACGTGACACAATAAAGCAGTTTCAATTTCTATCTCTATGGTTTGTTTGCTGTTGATGTAGCCCTAAGCACAGACTGGCGAAAATCACTTTCCTGGAGAGGGGTTGCCAAGCTTCCAAAAAACTACGATTGGCCTGAAATCTAAGGAAACATTTTTTCATCCAATCTTGATGATACTTTAAGGTAATGATCAGTATACCAATCACACTTGGCTCACCAAATTTCGTTCTTCTAGGTAAAACCGTTCATTTGCAGTAAACGTTTTCATTTTTAGGTTTCACTCTGTTTTTCCTATACGTATACATGTATTTGGAACTCTAAATCAAACATAGTTTTTGCTAGCTCTTTGAAACTTGACACAATAAAGCAGTTTCAAGTTCTATCTCTATGGTTTGTTTGCTGTTGATGTAGCCCTAAGCAGAGACTGGCGAAAATCACTTTCCTGAAGAGGGGTTGCCAAGCTTCCAAAAAATTACGATTGGCCTGAAATCTCAGGAAACATTTTTTCACCCAATCTTGATGATACCTTCATGTAATGATCAGTACACCAATCCCACTTGGCTCACCAAATTTCGTTCTTCTAGGTAAAACCGTTCATTTTCAGTAAACGTTTTCATTTTTAGGTTTCACTCTGCTTTCTCCTATAAGGATACATGTATTTGGAACTCTAAATCAAACACGGTTTGTGGTAGCTCTTTGAAACTTGACACAATAAAGCAGTTTCAAGTTCTATCTCTATGGTTTGTTTGCTGTTGATGTAGCCCTAAGCAGACTGGCGAAAATCACTTTCCTGGAGAGGGGTTGCAAACCTTCCAAAAAACTACAATTGGCCTGAAATCTCAGGAAACATTTTTTCACCCAATCTTGATGATACTTTCAGGTAATGATCAGTACACCAATCCCACTTCGCACACCCAATTTCGTTCTTCTAGGTTAAACCGTTCGTTTGCAGTAACGGTTTTCATTTTTAGGTTTTACTCTGTTTTCTCCTATACAAATACATGTATTTGGAACTCTAAATCAAACACGGTTTGTGCTAGCTCTTTGAAACTTGACACAACAAAGCAGTTTCAAGTTCTATCTCTATTGTTTGTTTGCTGTTGTTGTAGCCCTAAGCAGAGACTGGCGAAAATCACTTTCCTGGAGAGGGGTTGCCAAGCTTCCAAAAAACTACGAATTTCCTGAAATCTCAGCAAATATTTTTTCACCTAATCTTGATGATACTTTCAGGTAATGATCAGTAGACCAATCCCACTTGGCAAACCAAATTTTGTTCTTCTAGGTTAAACCGTTCGTTTGCAGTAACCGTTTTCATTTTTAGGTTTCACTCTGTTTTCTCCTATAGGGATACATGTATTTGGAACTCTAAATCAAACACGGTTTGTGGTAGTCTTTGAAACTTGACACAATAAAGCAGTTTCAAGTTCTATCTCTATGGTTTGTTTGCTGTTGATGTAGCCCTAAGCAGACTGTCGAAAATCACTTTCCTGGAGAGGGGTTGCAAACCTTCCAAAAAAATACGATTGGCCTGAAATCTCAGGAAACATTTTTTCACCCAATCTTCATGATACTTTCACGTAATAATTAGTACACCAATCCCACTTGGCTCACCAAATTTCGTTCTTCTACGTTAAACCGTTCGTTTGCAGTTACCGTTTTCATTTTTAGGTTTCACTCTGTTTTCTCCTATACGGATACATGTATTTGGAACACTAAATAAAACACGGTTTGTGGTAGCTCTTTGAAACTTGACACAATAAAGCAGTTTCAAGTTCTTTCTCTATGGTTTGTTTGCTCTTGATGTAGCCCTAAGCAGAGACGGGCGAAAATCACTTTCCTAGAGAGGGGTTGCCAAGCTTCCAAAACACTACGATTTTCCTGAAATCTCAGGAAACATTTTTTTACCCAATCTTGATGATACTTTCAGATAATGATCACTACTCCAGTCCCACTTGGCTCACCAAATGTCGTTCTTTTAGGTTAAACCGTTCGTTTGCAGTAACCGTTTTCATTTTTAGGTTTCACTCTGTTTTCTCCTATACGGATACATGTATATGAAACTCTAAATCAAACACGGTTTGTGCAAGCTCTTTGAAAATTGACACAATAAAGCAGTTTCAAGTTCTCTCTCTATGGTTTGTTTGCTGTTGATGTAGCCCTAATCAGAGACTGGCGAAAATCACTATCCTGGAGAGGGTTTGCCAATCTTCCAAAAAAGTACGAATTTGCTGAAATATCAGCAAACATTTTTTCACACAACCTTGATGATACTTTCAGGTAATGATCAATACACCAATTCCACTAGGCTCACCAAATTTCGATCTTCTAGGTTGAACCGTTCGTTTGCAGTAACCGTTTTCATTTTCAGGTTTTACTCTGTTTTCTCCTATACGGATACATGTATTTGGAACTCTAAATCAAACATGGTTTGTGCTAGCTCTTTGAAACTTGACACAATGAAGCAGTTTCAAGTTCTATCTCTATGGTTTTTTGCTGTTGATATAGCCCAAACCAGAGACTGGCAAAAATCACTTTTCTGATAAGGGTTTGCAAAGCTTCCAAAAAAGTACAAATTTCCTGAAATATCAGCAAATATTTTTCCCCACAATCTTGATGATACTTTCAGGTAATTATCAGTATACCAATCCCACTTGGCTCACCAAATTTCTTTCTTCTAGGTTGAACCGTTCGTTTGCAGTAACCGTTTTCATTTTTAGGTTTCACTCTGTTTTCTCCTATATGGATACATGTATTTGGAACACTAAATCAAACACGGTTTGTGCTAGCTCTTTGAAACTTGACAAAATAAAGCAGTTTCAAGTTCTATCTCTATGGCTTGTTTGCTGTTGATGTAGCCCTAAGCAGAGACTGGCGAAAATCACTTTCCTGGAGAGGGGTTGCAAAGCTTCCAAAAAACTATGATTGGCCTGAAATCTCAGGACACATTTTTTCACCCAATCTTGATGATACTTTCAGGTAATGATCAGTACACCAATCACACTTGGCTCACCAAATTTCATTCTTCTCGGTTAAACCGTTCGTTTGCAGTAACCGTTTTCATTTTTAGGTTTTACTCTGTTTTCTCCTATACGGATACATATATTTGGAACTCTAAACCAAACACGGTTAGTGCTACCTTCTGAAACTTGACACACTAAAGCAGTTTTAAGTTCTATCTCTATGGTTTGTTTGCTGTTGATGTAGCCCTAAGCAGAGACTGGCGAAAATAACTTTCCTGGAGAGGGGTTGCCAAGCTTACAAAAACTACGATTTGCCTGAAATCTCAGCAAATATTTTTTCACCCAATCTTGATGACACTTTCAGGTAATGATCAGTACACCAATCGCACTTGGCTCACTAAGTTTCGTTCTTCTAGATTAAACCGTTCGTTTGCAGTAACCGTTTTCATTTTTAGGTTTTACTCTGTTTTCTCCTATACGGATACAGGTATTTGGAACTCTAAATCAAACACGGTTTGTGCTACCTTTTGAAACTTGACACAATAAAGCAGTTTTAAGTTCTATCTCTATGGTTTGTTTGCTGTTGATGTAGCCCTAAGTAGAGAGTGGCGAAAATCACTTTCCTGGAGAGGGGTTGCCAAGCTTTCAAAACACTACAATTGGCCTGAAATCTCAGGAAACATTTTTCACCCAATCTTGATGATACTTTCAGGTAATGATCATTACACCAATTTCACTTGGCTCACCAAATTTCGTTCTTCTAGGTTAAACCGTTCGTTTGCAGTAACCGTTTTCATTTTGAGGTTTCACTCTGTTTTCTGCTATAGGGATACATATATTTGGAACTCTAAATCAAACACGGTTTGTGCTAGCTCTTTGAAACTTGACACAATAAAGCAGTTTTAAGTTCTATCTCTTTGGTTTGTTTGCTGTTGATGTAGCCCTAAGCAGAGAGTGGCGAAAATCACTTTCCTGGAGATGGGTTGCCAAGCTTCTAAAACACTACGATTGGCCTGAAATCTCAGAAAACATTTTTATACCCAATCTTTTGATACTTTCATGTAATGATCAGTACACCAATCCCACTTGGCTCACCAAATTTTGTTCTTCTAGGATAAACCGTTCGTTTGCAGTAACCGTTTTCATTTTTAGGTTTCACTCTGTTTTCTCCTATACGGATACATGTATTTGGAACTCTAAATCAAACACGGTTTGTGCTAGCTCTTTGAAACTTGACACAATGAAGCAGTTTCAAGTTCTATCTCTATGGTTTGTTTGCTGTTGATGTAGCCCTAAGCAGAGACTGGTGAAAATCACTTTCCTGAAAAGGGTTTGCCAAGCTTCCAAAAAACTAAGATTGGCCTGAAATCTCAGCAAACATTTTTTCACCCAATCTTGATGATACTTTCACGTAATGATCAGTACACCAATCCCACTTGGCTCACCAAAGTTTGTTCTTCTAGATTAAACCGTTCGTTTGCAGTAACCGTTTTCATTTTTAGGTTTCACTCTGTTTAATCCTATACGGATACATGTATTTGGAACTCTAAATCAAACACGGTTTGTGCTAGCTCTTTGAAACTTGACACAATAAAGCAGTTTCAAGTTTTACCTCTATGGTTTGTTAGCTGTTGATTTAGCCCAAGCAGAGACTGGCGAAAATCACTTTCCTGGAGAGGGGTTGCCAAGCTTCCAAAAAACTACGATTGGCCTGAAAACTCAGCAAACATTTTTTCACCCAATCTTGATGATACTTTCAGGTAAGGATCAGTACACCATTCCCACTTGGCTCACCAAATTTCGTTCTTCTCGGTTAAACCGTTCGTTTGCAGTAACCGTTTTCATTTTTAGGTTTCACTCTGTTTTCTCTTAAACGGATACATGTATTTGGAACTCTAAATCAAACACGGTTTGTGGTAGCTCTTTGAAACTTGACAGAATAAAGCAGTTTCAAGTTCTTTCTCTATGGTTTGTTTGCTGTTGATGTAGCCCTAAGCAGAGACTGGCGAAAATCACTTTCCTTGAGAGGGGTTGCAAACCTTCCAAAAAACTACGATTGGCCTGAAATCTCAGGAAACATTTTTTCACCCAAACTTGATGATACTTTCAGTTAATGATCAGTACACCAATCCCACTTGGCTCACCAAATTTCGTTCTTCTAGGTTAAACCGTTCGTTTGCAGTAACCGTTTTCATTTTTAGGTTTCACTGTCTTTTCTCCAATACATATACATGTATTTGGAACTCTAAATCAAACACGGATGTGCTACCCTTTGAAACTTGATACAATAAAGCAGTTTCAAGTTCTATCTCTATGGTTTGTTTGATGTTGATGTATCCTTATGCAGAAAGTGGCGAAAATCACTTTCCTGGAGAGGGGTTGCCAAGCTTCCAAAAAGTACGATTTGGCTGAAATCTCAGCAAACATTTTTTCACCCAATCTTGATTATACTTTCAGGTAATGATCAGTACACCAATCCCACTTGGCTCACCAAATTTTGTTTTTCTAGGTTAATCCGTTCGTTTGCAGTAACCGTTTTTATTTTTAGGTTTCACTCTCTTTTCTCCTATACGGATACATGTATTTGGAACTCTAAATCCAACACGGTTTGTGCTAGGTCTTTGAAATTTTACACAATAACTCAGTTTCAAGTTCTATCTCTATGGGTTGTTTGCTGTTGATGTAGCCCTAACCAGAAACTGGCGAAAATCACTTTCCTGTAAAGGGTGTGCCAAGCTTCCAAAAAAGTACGATTTTCCTGAAATTTCAGGAAACATTTTTTCACCCAATCTTGGTGATACTTTCAGGTAATGATCAGTACACCAATCCCACTTGGCTCACCAAATTTCGTTCTTCTAGGTTAAATCGTTCGTTTGCAGTAACCGTTTTCATTTTTAGGTTTCACTCTCTATTCTCATATACATATACATGTATTTTGAACTCAAAATCAAACACGGATTGTGCTAGCCCTTTGAAACTTGATAGAATAAAGCAGTTTGAAGTTCTATCTCTATGGTTTGCTTGCTGTTGATGTATCCCTATTCAGAGACTGGTGAAAATCACTTTCCTGGAGAGGGGTTGCCAAGCTTCCAAAAAAGTACGAATTGCCTGAAATCTCAGGAAACATTTTTTCACCCAATCTTGATGATACTTTCACGTAATGATCAGTACACCAATCCCAATTGGCTCACCAAATTTCGTTTTGGTAGGTTAAACCGTTCGTTTGCGGTAACCGTTTTTATTTTTAGGTTTCACTGTTTTTCTCCTATACGGATACATGTATTTGAAACTCTAAATCAAACACCGTTTTTGCTAGCTCTTTGAAACTAGACACAATAAAGCAGTTTCAAGTTCTATCTCTATGGTTTGTTTGCTGTTGATGTAGCCCTAACCAGAAACTGGCGAAAATGACTTTTCTGTAAAGGGTGTGCCAAGCTTCCAAATTAGTAGGATTTTCCTGAAATCTCTGGAAACATTTTTTCACCCAATCTTGGTGATACTTTCAGGTAATGATCAGTACACCAATCCCACTTGGCTCACCAAATTTCGTTATTCTAGGTTAAACCGTTCGTTTGCAGTAACCGTTTTCATTTTTAGGTTTCACTCTGTTTTCTCCTATACGGATACATGTATTTGGAACTCTAAATCAAACACCATTTGTGCTAGGTATTGAAACTTGACACAATAACAAAGTTTCAAGTTCTATCTCTATGGTTTGTTTGCTGTTGATGTAGTCCTACGCAGAGACTGGCGAGAATCACTTTCATGGAAAGAAGTTGTCAAGCTGCCAGGAAACTACTAGTTTCCTGAAATCTCAGAAAACACTTTTTCACCCAATCTTGATGATTCTTTCAGGGAATGATCAGTACACCAATCTCACTTTGCTCACCAAATTTCGTTATTCTAGGTTAAACCGTTCGTTTGCAGTAAACGTTTTCATTTTAAGTTTCACTCTGTTTTCTCCTATACAGATACATGTTTGTGGAACTCTAAATCAGACACGGTTTGTGCTAGCTCTTTGAAACTTGACACAATAAAGTAGTTTCAAGTTCTATCTCTATGGTTTGTTTGCTGTTGTTGTAGCCGTAAGCAGAGACTGGCGAGAATCTCTTTCATGGAAAGGGGTTGCCAAGCTTCCAGAAAACTACGAGTTGCCTGAAATCTCAGCAAACACTTAATCACCCAATCTGGATGCTACTTTCAGGGAATGATTAGTACACCAATCCCACTTGGCTCACCAAATTTTTTTCTTCTAGGTTAAACCGTTCGTTTGCAGTAACCGTTTTCATTTTTAGGTTTCACTCTGTTTTCTCCTATACGGATACATGTATTTGGAACTCTAAATCAAACACGGTTTGTGCTAGCTCTTTGAAACTTGACACAATAAAGCAGTTTCAAGTTCTATCTCTATAGTTTTTTTGCTGTTAATGTAGCCCTAACCAGAAACTGGCAAAAATCACTTTCTTGTAAAGGGTGTGCAAGCTTCCAAAAAAGTACGATTTTTCTGAAATCTCAAGAAATATTTATTCACCCAATCTTGGTGATACTTTCAGGTAATGATCAGTACACCAATCCCACTTGGCCTACCAAATTTCGTACCTGTATGTTAAACCGTTTGTTTGCAGTAACCGTTTTCATTTTTAGGATTCACTCTCTTTTCTCCTATACTTATACATGTATTTGAAACTCTAAATAAAACACGGATTCTGCTAGCTCTTAGAAATTTGACACTATAAAGCAGTTTCAAGTTCTATCTCTATGGTTTGTTTGCTGTTGATGTAGCCCTAAGCAGAGACTGGCGAAAATCACTTTCCTGGAGAGGGGTTGCCAAGCTTCCAAAAAACGATTGGCCTGAAATCTCAGGAAACATTTTTTCACCCAATCTTGATGATACTTTAAGGTAATGATCAGTACACCATTCCCACTTGGCCTACGAAAATTCGTACTTCTAGGTTAAACCGTTCGTTTGCAGTAACCGTTTTCATTTTTAGGTTTCACTCTCTTTTTTCCTATACGGATACATGTATTTGGAACTCTAAATCAAACACGGTTTGTGCTAGCTCTTTGAAACTTGACACAATAAAGCAGTTTCAAGTTCTATCTCTATGGTTTGTTTGCTGTTGATGTAGCCCTATGGAGAGACTGGCGAAAATCACTTTCCTGGAGAGGGGTTGCCAAGCTTCCAAAAAACCACGAATGGCCTGAAATCTCAGGAAACATTTTTTCACCCAATCTTGATGATACTTTCAGGTAATGATCAGTACACCAATCCCACTTGGCTCACCAAATTTCGTTCGTCTAGGTTAAACCGTTCGTTTGCAGTAACCGTTTTCATTTTTAGGTTTCACTCTCTTTTCTCCTATACATATACATGTATTTGGAACTCTAAATCAAACACGGATTGTGCTAGCCCTTTGAAACATGATAGAATAAAGCAGTTTGAAGTTCTATCTCTATGGTTTGTTTGCTGTTGATGTATCCCTATGCAGAGACTGGGGAAAATCACTTTCCTGGAGAGGGGTTGCCAAGCTTCCAAAAAACTACGATTGGCCTGAAATGTCTGGAAATATTTTTTCACCCAATCTTGATGATACTTTTAGGTAATGATCAGTACACCAATCCCACTTGGCCTACTAAATTTCGTACTTCTAGGTTAAACCGTTCGTTTGCAGTAACCGCTTTCATTTTTAGGTTTCACTCTGTTTTCTCCTATACGGATACATGTATTTGGAACTCTAAATAAAACACGGATTGTGCTAGTTCTTTGAAACTTGACAAAATAAAGCAGTTTCAAGTTCTATCTGTATGGTTTGTTTGCTGTTGATGTAGCCCTAAGCAGAGACTGGCGAAAATCACTTTCCTGGAGAGGGGTTGCCAAGCTTCCAAAAAAGCATGATTTGCCTGAAATCTCAGGAAACATTTTTTCACCCAACCTTGATGATGCTTTCAGGTAATGATAAGTAGACCAATCCCACTTGGCTCACCAAATTTCGTTCTTCTAGGTTAAACTGTTCGTTTGCAGTAACCGTTTTCATTTTTAGGTTTCACTCTCTTTTCTCCTATACAGACACATGTATTTGGAACTCTAAATAAAACACGGTTTGTGCTAGCTCTTGGAAACTTGACAGAATAAAACAGTTTCAAGTTTAATCTCTATGGTTTGTTTGCTGTTGATGTAGCCCTAAGCAGAGACTGGCGAACATCACTTTCCTGGAGAGGGGTTGCAAAGCTTCCAAAAAAGTACGATTTGTCTGAAATCTCAGCAAACATTTTTTCACCCAATATTGATGATACTTTCAGGTTTTGATCAGTACACCAATCCCACTTGGCTCACCAAATTTCGTTCTTCTAGGTTAAACCGTTCGTTTGCAGTAACCGTTTTCTTTTTTAGGTTTCACTCTCTTTTCTCCTATACATATACATGTATTTGGAACTCTAAATCAAACACGGTTTGTGCTAGCTCTTTGAAACTTGACACAATAATGCAGTTTCAAGTTCTATCTCTATGGTTTGTGTCACGACCCCCTTGCCCGCAAGGAGGACGCGACTCAGGAATCTTCTTTCAGCAGTTTATTCAGGCCCTTGATATTCTTCTAATAATTCTTCTAATTCCCGGAATAATAATTGGATGCCCCTCCCAGCCTTAATAAAGCACCTCGAACCCCAATGCGAAGCTGCCACGTGGACCCTTCTCACAGGGTGCTAGAAAACGACACGCCAACTTTCTTTGATAAGGAGTTGACAATACGCCAACTCTCTCTGATATGGAGTTGTCCTTCACAGACCACAGCGGAGCCAGCGCCATCATGTAATGGCGACCACAGTCCGCAGGAACGGCTCACCACAGCTCCCCCTTTTTGTTTCACTAAGACAATACAGGCGAGAGTAGAGGTCCTATCCCACTGTGCAGAAGTGGCTGCATAGTATGGCCCAGCCCTAGGGGGCGCCTTCCCCAGATCTGACACAATATCAGCCGACGCCTTTTTTTGTGGGGCGGGGCGGAGACATGTCAAACCCGCATGCAATAGGACATGCTCCTTTTGAGTTCCCTCTTCTCAATGGATCACTCAAGTGCAGTGCCTTGCCTCGCATCCTGTATCGTGACGATGGTGAGTAAGAGGGAATAGCTGAGGTTGAACTGTGGCTGTCTAGAAGTACAACTACAAACAAGTTGGCAGCACCCTGAAAGAAAGGCACGGACTTTAAAGTGATAGATAAAGACCAGTGTGGAAACCCTTTTGCGTGCAATGGCAACAAGACCTGCAGAGTGCAAGGGCTTTCCAGCACTAAAAGAAAGACAAAAGAAGGACATGTCGAACCCAGTGAAATGTTAGAATAACTTGGGGTGCAACGACCATGTCAAAGGCACTAGTGTAGAAACCCATCTGCTTGCAATGGTAGCAAGACTGGCAGAGTGCAAGGGCTTTCTGACACTAAGAGAATAACGAGGAAAGACATGTCAATCCCAGTGCAATGTTATAATAACTTGGGGTGCAATGACCATGTCAAAGATTTACTGTTTAAGATGCGCAAGCCAGACCTGAGGTGAGTTGCCAGTTTCTAAAGCAGCAAGAGCTTGTGTGATCATAGCCTTATCTTGAGCACTACGAGCTTTAAGGCAACAGAGAAACCACAAACAGAGGAACATACCAAAACAACACAGTGCACCAAAAATGCCTACTCCCACCCACTCCTTAAAAAAGGAAAAAGCAGAAGATATCCAATTGGTGAATTTACCCAGAGTCACGGGATCGACACGGGTACTATTCAAGACAGCTATCTGGGTTAGTTGAGACTGGATCATGTCTTCCGCTTCCATGGACCAATTCCCGGCCAGATATCCACCAATGATGTGGGAAGTATTCCTGGAATCATTAAATCTGACAGAGGTTATACATAAATGTGCACGTTGGTCAATGCAGCCTAAAAGTACTAGGTCAGCTAATTCCTCTACCTGAGCTTAAAGAAAATCTATTCTTTGGTTGGTAGCTAAAATCCCTGACAAAATATGTTGATTAATCACATTTTGCGATTCAAGTATAGTGGACGATTGTTGAACAACTTGATTAATGGTGGCAGCAGTTTGTACTTGACTGGCCATGGCTACTCCGGCCGTAACTGCTGCAGCAGCAGATGCTGCCACGGCTGTCACTATAGCTGCTGTGATTCCAAAATCTTTGCAGACTCTAAGTAGCTCTACAATAGGAAATTTATCTGGATCCGCAGTGACTGGGATTGGGACAAATGTTGGAATTTTCATAATCACTGCTACAGTCCAAGAACCATTCCAACACTCAGATAAGAAACAGGTAATATTAGAACAATCCAGCATCCCTGATGAGGTGTCATTAGCTAAGAGGAACAGGAACAGGGATTGGATACAGACCATTGCAGGAGGCAATGTGGCACTATGTAACAGAGAGTTGAACGAAACAGATGTAAGCCTATTACCTCGTTCACTCTCCTTAGTAGTGCCAGAAACATTAGCCAGCCAACTTTTGGCTCCTAGTAATTGAGCCAATGCAGAAATATCGGCTGAAGCCCCCTTCTCATTGGAAATGAGCCATTGAAACCAGGACCAACCTGTTCCTGTAGAGGAGTTGGCATTGTTGTTAAAGTTGTAAACATATCTCTTCAGAGGGGGGGAAAAGGAGAAACCTTTAGCAACTTGATGTTTCTCCCAAGAATGATCCTGACAAGGTGTAAATGTTGGGGGAAAACCAAAATTAGGGGTACAGTAAGGAGAGGCCTTGAAATGAGTGGCATTGCAAGTACTATTAGAAGAAGGAGGCATTGGGATTAATACCTCGGAGATAATAGCTAAAGTAGTTATGTTTAAAACAGAGCTAGTTGCGGGGGTACCTGAGCCTGATTGCTACCCTGAAACTACTTGGCTCAATACAGCACTGAGAATACTCCCTGAGACTCAACTGGACCGCAATGGGTCCTCCCAGTTAGTCAAATTTTTGGTCTTAAGGCTAATACAATTAGTGTTCCCAAGGCTGAAACAAAAAACTCCTGTGAGATTAACTTGAGACTGGTTAAAAATAATTTCCATGTCCCCTCTAGGAGAGGCACAAGGAGCAGACATCTCACATGAGGTAGAAAAAAGAGTGAGGAGGACACTAGAATTACTATGAACTGGCATTGGCATTGGCCATGCCCGTGCCACTGCCCACCACTGCATTGGTGTCATCTGTACCGTTGGCACCAGCATCAGAGCCAGAGCACTCATCAGAATGAAGCTCCTCATCATGGGACTGTTGTGGCACCTCCTGCTGCTGGTTAGTAGATCTCGAGACTCTTCTTGTCAGGCGTTCAGGGATCCACAGCGGCTTTGTGCGATCCTGGGGAAAAACACATACAGATCCTCGTGCCCATGTCAGCACGGGGTCAGGGCCGTTCCATTGGCCCGTAAGAACATCCTTCCACTTAACATAGCCAGTCACAGAGGGCTGAGGGGACACATGTCTATCGGCCGCAGAGCGGCCATGAATATCCAAATTCAAAAAATTAATGGTAAAAAGAGCTAAGGACAGGCGTTCTTTAGGAGTATGGTCAACTCCTATTCCCCCTTTTTGTTTTTCTAAGGTTTCTTTTAAGGTGCGGTGGGCACGTTCAACAATGTCTTGTCCTTGAGGATT
The DNA here is from genome assembly GCF_052094955.1 of Ictidomys tridecemlineatus. Taxonomy (NCBI): domain Eukaryota; kingdom Metazoa; phylum Chordata; class Mammalia; order Rodentia; family Sciuridae; genus Ictidomys; species Ictidomys tridecemlineatus. The sequence continues at coordinate 84,788,118 of NC_135483.1, forward strand.
GTAAGGCAACCCATGAGCAAGTTGTACTCCCATAGTACAACAAAAAGATGTAAACTGTCTGCCCGTATAAGCAGGTCCATTATCAGTCTTAAGGGATGCAGGTGCACCCCATGCTGCCCATGCCTCTAAGCAATGAGTAATGACATTACGTGCCTTTTCTCCCGATAAAGCAGAAGCATGAATAATTCCAGAGTATGTGTCAATAGAAACATGTACATATTTGAGGTTACCAAAGTCAGGCACGTGAGTTACGTCCATTTGCCAGACAACCAATGGCTTCAATCCTCGTGGGTTTACACCATAAGTAGGAGGATGAAGAAATGTGACACAATGGGGACATTGTAACACTATCTGACGAGCATCTGCTCTTGAGATGGAAAAACGTCTGAGCAGTGTCATAGCATTGACATGAAAGTTGTGATGAAACAATTTAGCTTCTTCTAAGGAGGAGGCCAAGCATACCAACTGGCTTCTAGTTGCCGAGTCAGCACAGGCATTACCCTGTGATAACAGGCCAGGAAGAGAGGTGTGAGCCCGAATGTGCATTGGATAGAAAGGGGCAGTACGGCTACGGATAAGCTGTTGAAGCTGATTAAAGTAAGCAGATACATTATGGGTGTCACTAATAGCTCCTACAGCCTCCAGAATTTTGAGCGCCTGCACCACATAGATGGAGTCCGAAATGAGATTGAAAGGAAAAGAACACTGTTTAAAAACTTCAGTGACAATTTGTAGTTCTACCCATTGTTGATTTCCAGGAGCAAATTGATGCTGGGCAGGGGGAGAGGCATTAATCACATAAGCTCCCATTCCAGACTTAGAGCCATCAGTAAAGATGTTAACAGCCCCCGGAATTGGAGTGGGTGAAGTCACTTTAGGGAAAATGATGGGATGTTCTTTAACAAAATGGAGTAATGGATGAGAAGGGTAATGATTGTCAATATCCCCTTGAAACGAGCAACATAGAATGGCCCAGTTTTCTAGAGTAGCACACAAAACATTAATTTGAGCTTTAGAATAGGGTATGATAAGAGAAGAAGGTGCTTGTCCAAAAAATTAAATGCTCTGTTGAATCCCTCTAAGTGCTAACGCTGCAACAGCATCAGGATAGTATTCTAAAGATTTTCCTGGGGATACATGTGGGTGGATCCATAGTAAAGGCCCATCTTGCCACAGTACTCCAGTAGGCTGCCGCATAGTGGCAAGCACACATAACTGGAAAGGTATATCACTCTGGATCCTGCATAGAGTAGCATGTTGTATAGCTTCTTCTACTTTTATAAGGGCCGCTCTGGCCTCTTTAGTGAGGGTACGAGGGGAAGTAAGATCTGAATTGCCCTTAAGAATAGCATACAAAGGCTGGAGCACGATATTAGGAATATGTAAATAACCTCTTATCCAATTAATATCTCCCAACAGTTTTTGAAAATCATTTAGAGTTTGGAGATCTTGAGTTCTTATAGTAACTTTTTGTGGTTTTAATATGTCATATCCAATCGTCGCTCCCAAATACTGAATAGAATCCCCTGTTTGAACCTTTTCAGGTGCAATATGTAATCCATATTGAGCTAACAACTTCCCCAGGTCTTTATAGGCCTCATTAACTGACTGTTGTAATTTGGCTGCCAATAATACATCATCCATATAATGAATAATCTTGATGGAATGATATTTTTTTCTGAGAGGTGCGAGTGCCTTCCCTACATACATCTGACAAATCGTAGGACTGTTAGACATTTTCTGTGGTAAAACAACCCACTCAAACCTTTGATCTGGTTCCTCGTGATTACACGAGGGAAGGGTGAAGGCAAAACGCTGTGAGTCTTTAGGATGCAAAGGAATAGAAAAGAAACAGTCTTTAATGTCAATAGCAATGATATGCCAGCCCTGAGGAACAGAGGAAAGCAGTGGCAGCCCTCTTTGAATGGGCCCCATAAGTTGCATTTGAGCATTAACTGCTCGTAAATCATGCAGTAGGTGCCACTTCCCTGATTTTTTCTTAATGACAAATATGGGAGTATTCCATGGAGAAGTAGAATGTTGAATGTGGCCCAAGTCAAGTTTTTTCTTTAACTAGGTCATGGGCTGCTGCCAATTTAGCCGAGGGAAGGGGCCACTGAGGCACCCAATCAGGCTCCTCAGTGAGCCAAGTTATGGGTATTTGAGCTTGATAAGGGGCATGGCTCTATCAGGATCTCCAAAAATCTTTCCAGCGGCATCCACCATCCTTGCTACAAAATCTGAAAAGGGTTCTGTAGGGCCTTGTATAATTTCAGTCAGGTTACCAGACACCTCTCCTCTATTTGGAAGTGATTTCCATGCCCGAATGCAAATATTATTAATCTGGTCATATGCTTCAAGAGGAAATCCTGTCTGTTGATTAGCAAATCTCCCTTGCCCCAAAAGCATGTCTTTGTCCCAATGGGGGTGTCCTGCTGCATGATTTTGGGCAGCCTGCTCTGCTGTGCCCTCTAGCACAAATGCTCTCCAGTCCAAATATTTGCCTGGGGAGATGCAAGCCCGAACGAGGCTAGCCCAATCAGAGGGAGTCATGCAGTATCTGGACAGATTCTCTATCTGAGTTAGTGTAAAAGCGGCATCAACCCCATAAGTGCGCACAGACTCTGCCAGAGTCTTTACAATTTTGAAATCCAAAAGCTCATGAAATCTTCCCCTATTATCATCCTGAAAAACTGGATAAGCAAGAACCATCTCAGAGATAACAGCCCTCCATGTTTGGGCGTGGAAAATTCGTCGCGAAACACCCCCGCCATACGGAGGCGGATCGGGAGGCTGTCCTGTCTTGAGCCCTTGCTTATCTCTGTTCCCTGTACCTAAACTCCCTAGCTGCCGAGACAGCGTCTCCAGCTCCTCCTCTTCATTATCTTCTACCTCTGACCCACTTTCACATGGGGGCGTGCGCAGCACACTGAGATCTGGATACAGTCTCCTCTCATTCTCCACGCCCCGCACACTCCCCTCTTCCTGAGACACTTCATTCTCTGTTGTTTCTGATTTTTCCTCATGTAATTGTTCTAAAACTTCTTGCCCTTTAACAAGCGCTTCTTGGCATCTGTCATCCGTAAGGCAACTACGGACCATCTTCCAGAGGGGTATCACCCCGCCCTCTAACATGCCCTGCTCACGAGCAAAATCAAGGTCTTTGCCTAATTTATCCCAGCTGGGTGTAGTGAGGCTGCCTGAAAATGCAAACCATGGTGCAGCTGTATCTACCCTCTGTAAAAATCTCTCTAAGGTACTGTGTTTCACCTCCAGTCCCTTGGAACGTAAAAGGCCATCTAGGGCCAGAAGAAGTGGACTTGAAGTCATGGCACCCATGACGCAACACAAGAAAACACAGAAATCGAAAGTAAAAATGCACAAAAACAAAACGAAAATACACAGAAAACAAAACGAAAATACAGAGTGCAATTGCTATGAGATGTAACGCCCTCACTTTATTTACAGAGGAGCAGGTACCTTTTAACGCTCCCTCGTTCTTCTAGGTTAAACCGTTCGTTTGCAGTAACCGTTTTCATTTTTAGGTTTCATTCTGTTTTTTGCTATACAGATACATGTATTTGGAACTCTAAATCAAACACGGGTTGTGCTAGCTCTTTGAAACTTGACACAATAATGCAGTTTCAAATTCTATCTCTATGGTTTGTTTGCTGTTCATGTAGCCCTAAGCAGAGACTGGCGAAAATCACTATCCTGGAGAGGCGTTGCAAATCTTCCAAAAAAGTACAATTTTCCTGAAATCTCAGCAAACATTTTCACACCCAATCTTGATGATACTTTCAGGTAATGATCAGTACACCAATCCCACTTGGCTCACCAAATTTCGTACTTCTAGGATAAACCGTTCGTTTGCAGTAACCATTTTCATTTTTAGGTTTTACTGTGTTTTCTCCTATATGGATACATGTATTTGGAACTCTAAATCAAACACTGTTTGTGCTAGGTCTTTGAAACTTGACACAATAACGCAGTTTCAAGTTCTATCTCTATGGTTTGTTTGCTGTTGATGTAGCCCTAAGCAGAGACTGGCGAAAATCACTTTCCTGAAGAGGGGTTGACAACCTTCCAAAAAACTACGATTGGCCTGAAATCTCAGGAAACATTTTTTCACCCAATCTTGATGATACTTTCAGGCAATGATCAGTACACCAATCCCACTTGGCTCACCAAATTTGGTTTTTCTAGGTTAAACCGTTCATTTGCAGTAACCGTTTTCATTTTTAGGTTTCACTCTCTTTTCTCCTATATGGATACATGTATTTGGAACTCTAAATCATACACGGTTTGTGCTAGCTCTTTGAAACTTGACACAATAAAGTAGTTTCAAGTTCTATCTCTATGGTTTGTTTGCTGTTGATTTAGCCCTAAGCAGAGACTGGCGAAAATCACTTTCCTGGAGAGGAGTTGCCAAGCTTCCAAATACTACGATTTGCCTGAAATCTCAGCAACATTTTTGACCCAATCATGATGATACTTTCAGGTAAAGATCAGTACACCAGTCCCACTTTGCTCACCAAATTTCGTTCTTCTAGGTTAAACCATTCGTTTCCAGTAACCGTTTTCATTTTTAGGTTTCACTCTCTTTTCTCTCATATGGATACATGTATTTGGAACTCTAAATCAAACACGGTTTGTGCTAGCTCTTTGATACTTGACACAATAAACCAGTTTGAAGTTCTGTCTCTATGGTTTGTTTGCTATTGATGTAGCCCTAAGGAGAGACTGGCAAAAATCACTTTCCTGAAGAGGGGTTACCAAATTTCAAAAAACTACGATTGCCCAGAGATCTCAGGAAACATTTTTTCACCCAATCTTGATGATACTTTCAGGTAATGATCAGTACACCAGTCCCACTTTGCTCACCAAATTTCGTTCTTCTAGGTTAAACCATTCATTTGCAGTAACCGTTTTCATTTTTAGGTTTCACTCTCTTTTCTCCTATACGGATACATGTATTTGGAACTCTAAATCAAACACGGTTTGTGCTAGCTCTTTGAAACTTGACACAACAAAGTAGTTTCAAGTTCTATCTCTATGGTTTGTTTGCTGTTGATGTAGCCCTAAGCAGAGACTGGCGAAAATCACTTTCCTGGAGAGGAGTTGCCAACCTTCCAAATAGTACGATTTGCCTGAAATCTCAGCAACATTTTTGACCCAATCTTGATGATACTTTCAGGTAAAGATCAGTACACCAGTCCCACTTTGCTCACCAAATTTCGTTCTTCTAGGTTAAACCATTCGTTTGCAGTAACCGTTTTCATTTTTAGGTTTCACTCTTTTCTCTCATATGGATACATGTATTTGGAACTCTAAATCAAACACGGTTTGTGCTAGCTCTTTGATACTTGACACAATAAACCAGTTTGAAGTTCTATCTCTATGGTTTGTTTGCTGTTGATGTAGCCCTAAGGAGAGACTGGCAAAAATCACTTTCCTGAAGAGGGGTTACCAAATTTCAAAAAACTACGATTGCCCAGAGATCTCAGGAAACATTTTTTCACCCAATCTTGATGATACTTTCAGGTAATGATCAGTACACCAGTCCCACTTTGCTCACCAAATTTCGTTCTTCTAGGTTAAACCATTCATTTGCAGTAACCGTTTTCATTTTTAGGTTTCACTCTCTTTTCTCCTATACGGATACATGTATTTGGAACTCTAAATCAAACACGGTTTGTGCTAGCTCTTTGAAAATTGACACAACAAAGTAGTTTCAAGTTCTATCTCTATGGTTTGTTTGCTGTTGATGTAGCCCTAAGCAGAGACTGGCGAAAATCACTTTCCTGGAGAGGAGTTGCCAAGCTTCCAAATAGTACGATTTGCCTGAAATCTCAGCAAACATTTTTCACCCAATCTTGATGATACTTTCAGGTAATGATCAGTACACCAGTCCCACTTTGCTCACCAAATTTCGTTCTTCTAGGTTAAACCATTCATTTGCAGTAACCGTTTTCATTTTTAGGTTTCACTCTCTTTTCTCCTATACGGATACATGTATTTGGAACTCTAAATCAAACACGGTTTGTGCTAGCTCTTTGAAACTTGACACAACAAAGTAGTTTCAAGTTCTATCTCTATGGTTTGTTTGCTGTTGATGTAGCCCTAAGCAGAGACTGGCGAAAATCACGTTCCTGGAGAGGAGTTGCCAAGCTTCCAAATAGTACGATTTGCCTGAAATCTCAGCAAACATTTTTCACCCAATCTTGATGATACTTTCAGGTAATGATCAGTACACCAGTCCCACTTTGCTCACCAAATTTCGTTCTTCTAGGTTAAACGATTCGTTTGCAGTAACCGTTTTCATTTTTAGGTTTCACTCTCTTTTCTCCTATACGGATATATGTATTTGGAACTCTAAATCAAACACGGTTTGTTCTAGCTATTTGAAACTTGACACAGTAAAGTAGATTCAAGTTCTATCTCTATGGTTTGTTTGCTGTTGATGTAGCCCTAAGCAGCGACTGGCGAAAATCACTTTCCTGGAGAGGGGTTGCCAAGCTTCCAAAAAGTACGATTTGCATGAAATCTCAGGAAACATTATTTCACCCAATCTTGATGATACTTTCAGGTAATGATCAGTACTCCAATCTCACTTGGCTCACCAAATTTCGTTATTCTAGGTTAAACTGTTCGTTGGCAGTAACCGTTTTCATTTTTAGGTTTCACTCTGTTTTCTCCTATATAAATACATGTATTTGGAACTCTAAATCAAACACGGTTTGTGCTAGCTCTTTGAAACTTGACCCAATAAAGCAGTTTTAAGTTCTATTTCTATGGTTTGTTTGCTGTTGATGTAGCCCTAAGCAGAGACTGGCGAAAATCACTTACCTGAAGAGGGGTTGCCAAGCTTCCAAAAAACTATGATTTGCCTTAAATCTCAGGAAACATTTTTTCACCAAGTCTTGATGATACTTTCAGGTTATAATCAGTACACCAATCCCACTTGGCTCACCAAATTTCGTTCTTCTAGGTTAAACCGTTTGTTTGAAGTAACCGTTTTCATTTTTAGGTTTCTCTCTCTTTTCTCCTATACACATACATGTATTTGGAACTCTAAGTCAAACACGGTTCGTGCTAGTTTTTTGAAACTTGACACAATAAAGCATTTTCAAGTTCTATCTCTATGGTTTGTTTGCTGTTTATGTAGCCCTAAGCAGAGACTGGCGAAAATCACTTTCCTCGAGAGGGGTTGCCAAGCTTCCAAAAAACTACGATTTTCCTGAAATCTCAGCAAACATTTTTTCACCCAATCTTGATGATACTTTCAGGTAATGATCAGTACACCAATCCCACTTTGCCTACCAAATTTCGTTCTTCTAGGTTAAACCGTTCGTTTGCAGTAACCTTTTTTCATTTTTAGGTTTCACTCACTTTTCTCATATACGGATACATGAATTGGAACACTAAATCAAACACGGTTTGTGCTAGCTCTTTGAAACTTGACACAATAAAGCATTTTCAAGTTCTGTCTCTATGGTTTCTTTGCTGTTGATGTAGCCCTAAGCAGAGACTGGCAAAAATCACTTTCCTGGAGAGGGGTTGCCAAGCTTCCAAAAAACTGCGATTGGTCTGAAATCTCAGTAAACATTTTGTCACCCAATCTTGATGATACTTTCAGATAATGATCAGTACAACAATCCCACTTGGCTCACCAAATTTCGTTCTTCTAGTTTAAACCGTTCGTTTGCAGTAACCGTTTTCAATTTTAGGTTTCACTCTCTTTTCTCCTATACGGATACATGTATTTGGAACTCTAAATCTAACACGCTTTGTGCTAGCTCTTTGAAATTGACACAATAAAGCAGTTTCAAGTTCTATCTCTACGGTTTGTTTGCTGTTGATGTAGCCCTAAGCAGAGACTGGAGAAAATCACTTTCCTGGAGAGGGGTTGCCAAGCTTCCAAAAAAGTACGATTAGCCTGAAATCTCAGCAAACATTTTTTCACCCAATCTTGATGATACTTTCAGGTAATGATCAGTACACCAATCCCCCTTGGCCTATCAAATTTCGTACTTCTCGATTAAACCGTTCGTTTGCAGTAACCGTTTTCATTTTTAGGTTTCACTCTCTTTTCTCTTTATGGATACTTGTATTTGGAACTCTAAATCAAACACGGTTTGTGCTAGCTCTTTGAAACTTGACACAATAAAGTAGTTTCAAGTTCTATCTCTATGGTTTGTTTGCTGTTGATGTAGCCCTAAGCAGAGACTGGCGAAAATCACTTTCCTGGAGAGGAGTTGCCAAGCTTCCAAATAGTACGATTTGCCTGAAATCTCAGCAAACATTTTTCACCCAATATTGATGATACTTTCAGGTAATGATCAGTACACCAGTCCCACTTTGCTCACCAAATTTCGTTCTTCTCGGTTAAACCATTCATTTGCAGTAACCGTTTTCATTTTTAGGTTTCACTCTCTTTTCTCCTATACGGATACATGTATTTGGAACTCTAAATCAAACACGGTTTGTGCTAGCTCTTTGAAACTTGACACAACAAAGTAGTTTCAAGTTCTATCTCTATGGTTTGTTTGCTGTTGATGTAGCCCTAAGCAGAGACTGGCGAAAATCACGTTCCTGGAGAGGAGTTGCCAAGCTTCCAAATAGTACGATTTGCCTGAAATCTCAGCAAACATTTTTCACCCAATCTTGATGATACTTTCAGGTAATGATCAGTACACCAGTCCCACTTAGCTCACCAAATTTCGTTCTTCTAGGTTAAACGATTCGTTTGCAGTAACCGTTTTCATTTTTAGGATTCACTCTCTTTTCTCCTATACGGATATATGTATTTGGAACTCTAAATCAAACACGGTTTGTTCTAGCTATTTGAAACTTGACACAGTAAAGTAGATTCAAGTTCTATCTCTATGGTTTGTTTGCTGTTGATGTAGCCCTAAGCAGCGACTGGCGAAAATCACTTTCCTGGAGAGGGGTTGCCAAGCTTCCAAAAAGTACGATTTGCATGAAATCTCAGGAAACATTATTTCACCCAATCTTGATGATACTTTCAGGTAATGATCAGTACTCCAATCTCACTTGGCTCACCAAATTTCGTTATTCTAGGTTAAACTGTTCGTTGGCAGTAACCGTTTTCATTTTTAGGTTTCACTCTGTTTACTCCTATATAAATACATGTATTTGGAACTCTAAATCAAACACGGTTTGTGCTAGCTCTTTGAAACTTGACACAATAAAGCAGTTTTAAGTTCTATTTCTATGGTTTGTTTGCTGTTGATGTAGCCCTAAGCAGAGACTGGCTAAAATCACTTACCTGAAGAGGGGTTGCCAAGCTTCCAAAAAATTATGATTTGCCTTAAATCTCAGGAAACATTTTTTCACCAAGTCTTGATGATACTTTCAGGTTATAATCAGTACACCAATCCCACTTGGCTCACCAAATTTCGTTCTTCTAGGTTAAACCGTTTGTTTGAAGTAACCGTTTTCATTTTTAGGTTTCTCTCTCTTTTCTCCTATACATATACATGTATTTGGAACTCTAAGTCAAACACGGTTCGTGCTAGTTTTTTGAAACTTGACACAATAAAGCATTTTCAAGTTCTATCTCTATGGTTTGTTTGCTGTTTATGTAGCCCTAAGCAGAGACTGGCGAAAATCACTTTCCTCGAGAGGGGTTGCCAAGCTTCCAAAAAACTACGATTTTCCTGAAATCTCAGCAAACATTTTTTCACCCAATCTTGATGATACTTTCAGGTAATGATCAGTACACCAATCCCACTTTGCCTACCAAATTTCTTTCTTCTAGGTTAAACCGTTCGTTTGCAGTAACCTTTTTTCATTTTTAGGTTTCACTCACTTTTCTCATATACGGATACATGAATTGGAACACTAAATCAAACACGGTTTGTGCTAGCTCTTTGAAACTTGACACAATAAAGCATTTTCAAGTTCTGTCTCTATGGTTTCTTTGCTGTTGATGTAGCCCTAAGCAGAGACTGGCAAAAATCACTTTCCTGGAGAGGGGTTGCCAAGCTTCCAAAAAACTGCGATTGGTCTGAAATCTCAGTAAATATTTTGTCACCCAATCTTGATGATACTTTCAGATAATGATCAGTACAACAATCCCACTTGGCTCACCAAATTTCGTTCTTCTAGTTTAAACCGTTCGTTTGCAGTAACCGTTTTCAATTTTAGGTTTCACTCTCTTTTCTCCTATACGGATACATGTATTTGGAACTCTAAATCTAACACGCTTTGTGCTAGCTCTTTGAAATTGACACAATAAAGCAGTTTCAAGTTCTATCTCTACGGTTTGTTTGCTGTTGATGTAGCCCTAAGCAGAGACTGGAGAAAATCACTTTCCTGGAGAGGGGTTGCCAAGCTTCCAAAAAAGTACGATTAGCCTGAAATCTCAGCAAACATTTTTTCACCCAATCTTGATGATACTTTCAGGTAATGATCAGTACACCAATCCCCCTTGGCCTATCAAATTTCGTACTTCTCGATTAAACCGTTCGTTTGCAGTAACCGTTTTCATTTTTAGGTTTCACTCTCTTTTCTCTTTATGGATACTTGTATTTGGAACTCTAAATCAAACACGGTTTGTGCTAGCTCTTTGAAACTTGACACAATAAAGTAGTTTCAAGTTCTATCTCTATGGTTTGTTTGCTCTTGATGTAGCCCTAAGCAGAGACTGGCAAAAATCACTTTACTGGAGAGGGGTTTTCAAGCTTCCAAAAAGTACGATTTGCCGGAAATCTCAGCAAACCTTTTTCACCCAATCATGATGATACTTTTAGGTAATGATCAGTACACCAGTCTCAATTTTCTCACCAAATTTTGTTCTTCTAGGTTAAACCGTTCGTTTGCAGTAAACGTTTTCATTTTTAGGTTTCACTCTCTTTTCTCCTATACAGATACATGTATTTGGAACTCTAAATCAAACACGGTTTGTGCTAGCTCTTTGATACTTGACACAATAAACCAGTTTGAAGTTCTATCTCTATGGTTTGTTTGCTGTTGATGTAGCCCTAAGCAGAGACTGGCAAAAATCACTTTCTTGAAGAGGGGTTTCCAAGCTTTCAAAAAACTACGATTGCCCAGAAATCTCAGGAAACATTTTTTCACCCAATCTTGATGATACTTTCAGGTAATGATCAGTACACCAGTCCAACTTTGCTCACCAAATTTCGTTCTTCTAGGTTAAACCATTCATTTGCAGTAACCGTTTTCATTTTTAGGTTTCACTCTCTTTTCTCCTATACAAATACATATATTTGGAACTCTAAATCAAACACGGTTTGTGCTAGCTCTTTGAAACTTGACACAATAAAGCAATTTCAAGTTCCATCTCTATAGTTTGTTTGCTGTTGATGTAGCTCTAAGCAGAGACTGGCGCAAATCACTTTCCTGAAGAGGGGTTGCCAAGCTTCCAAAAAACTATGATTTTCCTTAAATCTCAGGAAACATTTTTTCACCAAGTCTTGATGATACTTTCAGGTAATAATCAGTACACCAATCCCACTTGGCTCACCAAATTTCGTTCTTCTAGGTTAAACCGTTCGTTTGAAGTAACCGTTTTCATTTTTAGGTTTCACTCTCTTTTCTCCTATACATATACATGTATTTGGAACTCTAAGTCAAACACGGTTCGTGCTACCTCTTTGAAACTTGACACAATAAAAGAGTTTCAAGTTCTATCTCTATGGTTTGTTTGCTGTTGATGTAGCCCTAAGCAGAGACTGGCGAAAATCACTTTCCTGGAGAGGGGTTGCCAACTTCCAAAAAACTACCATTTGCCTGAAATCTCAGCAAACATTTTTTTACCCAATCTTGATGATACTTTCAGGTAATGATCAGTACACCAATCCCACTTTGCCTACCAAATTTCGTTCTTCTAGGTTAAACCGTACGTTTGCAGTAACCTTTTTTCTTTTTTAGGTTTCACTCACTTTTCTCATATACGGATACATGTATTTGGAATACTAAATCAAACACGGTTTGTGCTAGCTCTTTGAAACTTGACACAATAAAGCATTTTCAAGTTCTATCTCTATGGTTTCTTTGCTGTTGATGTAGCCCTAAGCAGAGACTGGCAAAAATCACTTTCCTGGAGAGGGGTTGCCAAGCTTCCAAAAAACTACGAATTGTCTGAAATCTCAGTAAACATTTTGTCACCCAATCTTGATGATACTTTCAGATAATGATCAGTACAACAATCCCACTTGGCTCACCAAATTTCGTTCTTCTAGGTTAAACCGTTCGTTTGCAGTAACCGTTTTCAATTTTAATTTTCACTCTCTTTTCTCCTATACGGATACATGTATTTGGAACTCTAAATCTAACACGCTTTGTGTTAGCTTTTTGAAACTTGACACAATAAAGCAGTTTCAAGTTCTATCTCTATGGTTTGTTTGCTGTTGATGTAGCCCTAAGCAGAGACTGGCGAAAATCACTTTCCTGGAGAGGGGTTGCCAAGCTTCCAAAAAAGTACGATTAGCCTGAAATCCTAGGAAATATTTTTTCACCCAATCTTGATGATACTTTCAGGTAATGATCAGTACACCAATCCCCCTTGGCCTACCAAATTTCGTACTTCTCGATTAAACCGTTCGTTTGCAGTAACCGTTTTCATTTTTAGGTTTCATTCTCTTTTCTCTTTATGGATACATGTATTTGGAACACTAAATCAAACACGGTTTGTGCTAGCTCTTTGATACTTGACAGAATGAAGCAGTTTCAAGTTCTATCTCTATGGTTTGTTTGCTGTTGATGTAGCCCTAAGCAGAGACTGGCAAATATCACTTTCCTGGAGAGACGTTGCCAAACTTCCAAAAAAGTACGATTTTCCTGAAATCTCAGCAAATATTTTTTCACCCAATCTTGATGATACTTTCAGGTAATGATCAGTACACCAATCCCACTTGGCTCACCAAATTTCGAACTTCTAGAAAAAACCGTTCGTTTGCAGTAACCATTTTCATTTTTAGGTTTTACTGTGTTTTCAACTATATGGATACATATATTTGGAAATCTAAATCAAACACTGTTTGTGCTAGGTCTTTGAAACTTGACACAATAACGCAGTTTCAAGTTCTATCTCTATGGTTTGTTTGCTGTTGATGTAGCCCTAAGCAGAGACTGGCGAAAATCACTTTCCTGGAGAGGGGTTGCCAAGCTTCTAAAAAGTACGATTTGCCTGAAATCTCAGCAAACATTTTTCACCCAATCTTGATGATACTTTTACGTAATGATCAGTACACCAGTCCCACTTTGCTCACCAAATTTCGTTTTCCTAGGTTAAACCGTTCGTTTGCAGTAAACGTTTTCATTTTTAGGTTTCACTCTGTTTTCTCTTATACGGATATATGTATTTGGAACTCTAAATCAAACACGGTTTGTGCTAGCTCTTTGAAACTTGACACAATAAAGCAGTTTCAAGTTCTATCTCTATGGCTTGTTTGCTGTTGATGTAGCCCTAAGCAGAGACTGGCGAAAATCACTTTCCTGGAGAGGGGTTGCCAAGCTTTTAAAAAAGTACGATTGGCCTGAAATCTCAGCAAATATTTTTTAACCCAATCTTGATGATACTTTCAGGTAATGATCAGTACACTAATCCCACTTGGCTCATCTAATTTGGTACTTCTAGGTTAAACCGTTCGTTTGCAGTAACCGTTTTCATTTTAGGTTTCACTCTGTTTTCTCCTATATGGATACATGTATTTGGAACTCTAAATCAAACACGGTTTGTGCTAGCTCTTTGAAACTTGACACAATAAAGCAGTTTCATGTTCCATCTCTATGGTTTGTTTGCTGTTGATGTAGCCCTAAGCAGAGATTGGCGATAATCACTTTCCTGAAGAGGGGTTGACAACCTTCCAAATAACTACGATTGGCCTGAAATCTCAGGAAACATTTTTTCACCCAATCTTGATGATACTTTCAGGTAATAATCAGTACACCAATCCCACTTGGCTCACCAAATTTCGTTCTTCTAGGTTAAACCGTTCGTTTGAAGTAACCGTTTTCATTTTTAGGTTTCACTCTCTTTTCTTCTATACATATACATGTATTTGGAACTCTAAGTCAAACACGGTTTGTGCTAGCTCTTTGAAACTTGACACAATAAAGCAGTTTCAAGTTCTATCTCTATGGTTTTTTTTGCTGTTGATGTAGCCCTAAGCAGAGACTGGCGAAAATCACTTTCCTGGAGAGGGGTTGCCAAGCTTCCAAAAAACTACGATTTGCCTGAAATCTCAGCAAACCTTTTTTCACCCAATCTTGATGATACTTTCAGGTAATGATCAGTACACCAATCCCATTTTGCCTACCAAATTTCGTTCTTCTAGGTTAAACCGTTCGTTTGCAGTAACCTTTTTTCATTTTTAGGTTTCACTCACTTTTGTCATATACGGATACATGTATTTGGAACACTAAATCAAACACGGTTTGTGCTATCTCTTTGAAACTTGACACAATAAAGCATTTTCATGTTCTATCTCTATGGTTTGTTTGCTGTCGATGTAGCCCTAAGCAGAGACTGGCGAAAATCACTTTCCTGGAGAGGGGTTGCCAAGCTTCCAAAAAACTACGATTTGCCTGAAATATCAGCAAACATTTTGTACACCAATCTTGATGATACTTTTTGTTAATGATCAGTACACCAGTCCGAATTTGCTCACCAAATTTCGTTCTTCTAGGTTAAACCGTTCGTTTCCAGTAAACGTTTTCATTTTTAGGTTTCACTCTATTTTCTGCTATACGAATACATGTATTTGGAACTCTAAATCAATACGGTTTGTGCTAGCTCTTTGAAACCTGACACAATAAAGCAGTTTCAAGTTCTATCTCTATGGTTTTTTTGCTGTTGATGTAGCCCTAAGCAGAGACTGGCGAAAATCACTTTCCTGTAGAGGGGTGGCCAAGCTTCCAAAAAATTACGATTTCCCTGAAATCTCAGCAAATATTTTTTCACCCAGTCTTGATGATACTTTCAGGTAATGATCAGTACACCAATCCCACTTTGCCTACCAAATTATGTTCTTCTAGGTTAAACCGTTCGTTTGCAGTAACCTTTTTTCATTTTTAGGTTTCACTCTCTTTTCTCCTATACGGATACATGTATTTGGAACTCTAAATCAAACACGGTTTGTGCTAGGTCTTTGAAACTTGACACAATAAAGCATTTTCAAGTTCTATCTCTATGGTTTCTTTGCTGTTGATGTAGTCCTAAGCAGAGACTGGCGATAATCACTTTCCTGAAGAGGGGTTGACAACCTTCCAAATAACTACGATTGGCCTGAAATCTCAGGAAACATTTTTTCACCCAATCTTGATGATAAATTCAGGTAATAATTAGTACACCAATCCCACTAGGCTCACCAAATTTCGTTCTTCTAGGTTAAACCATTCGTTTGAAGTAACCGTTTTCATTTTTAGGTTTCACTCTCTTTTCTCCCATACATATACATGTATTTGGAACTCTAAGTCAAACACGGTTTGTGCTAGCTCTTTGAAACTTGAAACAATAAAGTAGTTTCAAGTTCTATCTCTATGGTTTGTTTGCTGTTGATGTAGACCTAAGCAGAGACTGGCGAAAATCACTTTCCTGGGGAGGGGTTGCCAAGCTTCCAAAAAACTACAATTTGCCTGAAATCTCAGCAAACATTTTTTCACCCAATCTTGATGATACTTTCAGGTAATGATCAGTACACCAATCCCACTTTGCCTACTAAATTTCGTTCTTCTAGGTTAAACCGTTCGTTTGGAGTAACCTTCTTTCATTTTTAGCTTTCACTCACTTTTCTCATATACGGATACATGTATTTGGAACACTAAATCAAACACGGTTTGTGCTATCTCTTTGAAACTTGACACAATAAAGCATTTTCAAGTTCTATCTCTATGGTTTGTTTGCTGTTGATGTAGCCCTAAGCAGAGACTGGCGAAAATCACTTTCCTGGAGAGGGGTTGCCAAGTTTCCAAAAAACTACGATTTGCCTGAAATCTCAGCAAACATTTTGTCACCCAATCTTGATGATACTTTCAGGTAATGATCAGTACACCAATCCCACTTTGCCTACCAAATTTCGTTTTTCTAGTTTAAACCGTTTGTTTGCAGTAACCTTTTTTCATTTTTAGGTTTCACTCTCTTTTCTCCTATACGGATACATGTATTTGAAACTCTAAATCAAACACGGTTTGTGCTAGCTCTTTGAAACTTGACACAATAAAGCATTTTCAAGTTCTATCTCTATGGTTTGTTTGCTGTTGATGTAGCCCTAAGCAGAGACTGGCGAAAATCACTTTCCTGGAGAGGGGTGGCCAAGCTTCCAAAAAAGTACGATTGGCCTGAAATCTCAGCAAACATTTTTTCACCCAATCTTGATGATACTTTCAGGTAATGATCAGTACACCAATCCACTTGGCCTACCAAATTTCGTACTTCTAGGTTAAACCGTTCGTTTGCAGTAACCGTTTTCATTTTTAGGTTTCACTCTCTTTTCTCTTATATGGATACATGTATTTGGAACTCTAAATCAAACACGGTTTTTGCTAGCTCTTTGAAACTTGACACAATAAAGCAGTTTCAACTTCTATCTCTATGGTTTGTTTGCTGTTGATGTAGCCCTAAGCAGAGACTCTCGAAAATCACTTTCCTGGAGAGGGGTTGCCAAGCTTCCAAAAAGAACAATTTGCCTGAAATCTCAGCAAACATTTTGTCACCCAATGTTGATGATACTTTCAGGTAATGATCAGTACACCAATCCCACTTTGCCTACCAAATTTCGTTTTTCTAGTTTAAACCGTTTGTTTGCAGTAACCTTTTTTCATTTTTAGGTTTCACTCTCTTTTCTCCTATACGGATACATGTATTTGGAACTCTAAATCAAACACGGTTTGTGCTAGCTCTTTGAAACTTGACACAATAAAGCATTTTCAAGTTCTATCTCTATGGTTTGTTTGCTGTTGATGTAGCCCTAAGCAGAGACTGGCGAAAATCACTTTCCTGGAGAGGGGTGGCCAAGCTTCCAAAAAAGTAAGATTGGCCTGAAATCTCAGCAAACATTTTTTCACCCAATCTTCATGATACTTTCAGGTAATGATCAGTACACCAATCCACTTGGCCTACCAAATTTCGTACTTCTAGGTTAAACCGTTCGTTTGCAGTAACCGTTTTCATTTTTAGGTTTCACTCTCTTTTCTCTTATATGGATACATGTATTTGGAATTCTAAATCAAACACGGTTTTTGCTAGCTCTTTGAAACTTGACACAATAAAGCAGTTTCAAGTTCTATCTCTATGGTTCGTTTGCTGTTGATGTAGCCCTAAGCAGAGACTCTCGAAAATCACTTTCCTGGAGAGGGGTTGCCAAGCTTCCAAAAAGAACAATTTGCCTGAAATCTCAGCAAACATTTTTCACCCAATCTTGATGATACTTTTTGGTAATGATCAGTACACCAGTACGAATTTGCTCACCCAATTTCGTTCTTCTAGGTTAAACCGTTCGTTTCCAGTAAACGTTTTCATTTTTAGGTTTCACTCTGTTTTCTGCTATACGGATACATGTATTTGAAACTCTAAATCAATACGGTTTGTGCTAGCTCTTTGAAACTTGACACAATAAAGCAGTTTCAAGTTCCATCTCCATGGTTTGTTTGCTGTTGATGTAGCCCTAAGCAGAGACTGGCGATAATCACTTTCCTGAAGAGGGGTTGCCAAGCTTCCAAAAAACTATGATTGCCATGAAATCTCAGGAAACATTTTTTCACCCAATCTTGATGATACTTTCAGGTAATGATCAGTACACCAAATCCACTTGGCTCACCAAATTTTGTAATTCTAGGTTAAACCGTTCGTTTGCAGTAACCATTTTCATTTTTAGGTTTTACTGTGTTTTCTCCTATATGGATACATGTATTTGGAACTCTAAATCAAACACTGTTTGTGCTAGGTCTTTGAAACTTGACACAATAACGCAGTTTCAAGTTCTATCTCTATGGTTTGATTGCTGTTTATGTAGCCCTAAGCAGAGACTGGCGAAAATCAATTTCCTGAAGAGGGGTTGACAACCTTCCAAAAAACTACCATATGCCGGAAATCTCAGGAAACATTTTTTCACCCAATCTTGATGATTCTTTCAGGCAATGATAAGTACACCAATCCCACTTTGCTCACCAAATTTCGTTCTTTTAGGTTAAACCTTTCGTTTGCAGTAACCGTTTTCATTTTTAGGTTTCACCCTCTTTTCTCCTATACATATACATGTATTTGGAACTCTAAATCAAAAACGGTTTGTGCTAGCTCTTTGAAACTTGACACAATAAAGCAGTTTCAAGTTCCATCTCTATGGTTTGTTTTCTGTTGATGTAGCCCTAAGCAGAGACTGGCGATAATCACTTTCCTGAAGAGGGGTTGACAACCTTCCAAATAACTACGATTGGCCTGAAATCTCCGGAAATATTTTTTCACCCAATCTTGATGATAAATTCAGGTAATAATCAGTACACCAATCCCACTTGGCTCACAAAATTTCATTCTTCTAGGTTAAACCGTGCGTTTGAAGTAACCGTTTTCATTTTTAGGTTTCACTCTCTTTTCTCCTATACATATACATATATTTGGAACTCTAAATCAAACACGGTTTGTGCTAGCTCTTTGAAACTTGACACAATAAAGCATTTTCAAGTTCTATCTCTATTGATTGTTTGCTGTTGATGTAGCCCAAAGCAGAGACTGGTGAAAATCACTTTCCTGAAGAGGGGTTGCCAAGCTTCCAAAAAAGTACGATTGGCCTGAAATCTCAGCAAACATTTTTTCACCCAATCATGATGATACTTTCATGTAATGATCAGTACACCAATCCCACTTGGCTCACCAAATTTCGTACTTCTAGGTTAAACCGTTCGTTTGCAGTAACCGTTTTCATTTTTAGGTTTCACTCTCTTTTCTCCTATATGGATACATGTATTTGGAACTCTAAATCAAACACGGTTTGTGCTAGCTCTTTGAAACTTGACACAATATAGCAGTTTCATGTTCTATCTATATGGATTGTTTGCTGTTGATGTAGCACTAAGCAGATACTGGTGAAAATCACTTTTCTGAAGAGCGTTTTCCAAGATTCCAAAAAACTAAGATTGGCCTGAAATCTCAGCAAACATTTTTTCACAAAAACTTGATAATACTTTCAGGTAATGATCAGTACACCAATCCCATTTGGCTCACCAAATTTCGTTTTTCTAGGTTAAACCGTTCGTTTTCAGTAAACGTTTTCATTCTTAGGTTTCAATCTGTTTTCTCCTATTCGGATATATGCATTTGGAACTCTAAATCAAACACGGTTTGTGCTAGCTCTTTGAAACTTGACACAATAAAGCAGTTTCAAGTTCCATCTCTATGGTTTGTTTGCTGTTGATGTAGCCCTAAGCAGAGACTGGCGATAATCACTTTCCTGAAGAGGGGTTGAGAACCTTCCAAATAACTACGATTGGCCTGAAATCTCAGGAAACATTTTTTCACCCAATCTTGATGATACTTTCAGGTAATAATCAGTACACCAATCCCACTTGGCTCACCAAATTTCGTTCTTCTAGGTTAAATCGTTCGTTTGAAGTAACCGTTTTCATTTTTAGGTTTCACTCTCTTTTCTCCTATACATATACATGTATTTGGAACTCTAAGTCAAACACGGTTTGTGCTAGCTCTTTGAAACTTGACACAATAAAGCAGTTTCAAGTTCTATCTCTATGATTTTTTTGCTGTTGATGTAGCCCTAAGCAGAGACTGGCAAAAATCACTTTCCTGGAGAGGGGTTGCCAAGATTCCAAAAAACTACGATTTGCCTGACATATCAGCAAAAATTTTTTCACCCAATCTTGATGATACTTTCAGGTAATGATCAGTACACCAATCCCACTTTGCCTACCAAATTTCGTTCTTCTAGGTTAAACCGTTCGTTTGCAGTAACCTTTTTTCATTTTTAGGTTTTACTCTGTTTTCTCCTATACGTATACATGTATTTGGAACTCTAAATCAAACAAGGTTTGTGCTAGCTCTTTGAAACTTGACACAATAAAGCAGTTTCAAGTTCAATCTCTATGGTTTGTTTGCTGTTGATGTAGCCCTAAGCAGAGACTGGCGAAAATCACTTTACTGGAGAGAAGTTGCCAAGCTTCCAAAAAGTACTATTTGCCAGAAATCTCAGCAAACATTTTTCACCCAATCTTGATGATACTTTGAGGTAATGATCAGTACACCAGTCCCAATTTGCTCACCAAATTTTGTTCTTCTAGGTTAAACCGTTGGTTTGCAGTAACCGTTTGCATTTTTAGGTTTCACTCTGTTTTCTGCTATACGGATACATGTATTTGGAACTCTAAATCAATACGGTTTGTGCTAGCTCTTTGAAACTTGACACAATAAAGCAGTTTCAAGTTCTATCTCTATGGTTTTCTTGCTGTTGATGTACCCCGAAGCAGAGACTGGCGAAAATAAATTTCCTGGAGAGGGGTTGCCAAGCTTCCAAAAAGTACAATTTGCCTGAAATCTCAGGAAACATTTTTTCACCCAATCTTGATGATTCTTGCAGGTAATAATCAGTACACCAATCCCACTTGGCTCACCAAATTTCGTTCTTCTAGGTTAAACCGTTCGTTTGAAGTAACTGTTTTCATTTTTAGGTTTCACTCTCTTTTCTCGTATACATATACATGTATTTGGAACTCTAAGTCAAACACGGTTTGTGCTAGCTCTTTCAAACTTGACACAATAAAGCAGTTTCAGTTCTATCTCTATGGTTTGTTTGCTGTTGATGTCGCCCTAAGCAGAGACTGGCGAAAATGACATTTCTGGAGAGGGGTTCACAAGCTTCCCAAAAGTACGTTTGGCCTGAAATCTCAGCAAACATTTTTTCACCCAATCTTGATGATACTTTCAGGTAATGATCAGTACACCAATCCCACTTTGCCTACCAAATTTCGTTCTTCTAGGTTAAACCGTTCGTTTGCAGTAACCTTTTTTAATTTTTAGGTTTCACTCTCTTTTCCCCTATACAGATACATGTATTTGGAACTCTAAATCAAACACGGTTTGTGCTAGCTCTTTGAAACTTGACACCATAAAGCAGTTTCAAGTTTTATCTCTATGGTTTGTTTGCTGTTGATGTAGCCCTAAGCAGAGACTGGCGAAAATCACTTTCCTGGAGAGGGGTTGCCAAGCTTCCAAAAAAGTACGATTGGCCTGAAATCACAGCAAACATTTTTTCACCCAATCTTGATGAAACTTTCAGGGAATGATAAGTACACCAATCCACTTGGCCTACGAAATTTCGTACTTCTAGGTTAAACCGTTCGTTTGCAGTAACCGTTTTCATTTTTAGGTTTCACTCTCTTTTCTCTTATATGGATACATGTATTTGGAACTCTAAATCAAACACGGTTTGTGCTAGCTCTTTGAAACTTGAAACAATAAAGCAGTTTAAAGTTTTGTCTCTATGGTTTGTTTGCTGTTGATGTAGCCCTAAGCAGAGAATGGTGAAAATCACTTTCCTGGAGAGGGGTTGCCAACCTTCCAAAAAGTACGATTTGCCGGAAATCTCAGCAAACATTTTTTACCCAATCTTGATGATACTTTTAGGTAATGATCAGTACACCAGTCCCAATTTTCTCACCAAATTTCGTTCTTCTAGGTTAAACCGTTCATTTGCAGTAAACGTTTTCATTTTTAGGTTTCACTCTGTTTTCTGCTATACGGATACATGTATTTGGAACTCTAAATCAATACGGTTTGTGCTAGCTCTTTGAATCTTGACACAATAAAGCAGTTTCAAGTTCTATATCTATGGTTTGTTTTCTGTTGATGTAGCACTAAGCAGAGACTGGCGAAAATCAATTTCCTGGAGAGGGTTTGCCAAGCATCGCAAAACTACGATTGGCCTGAAATCACAGGAAACATTTTTTCACCCAATCTTGATGATACTTTCAGGTAATGATCAGTACACCAATGCCACTTGGCTCACCAAATTACTTTCTTCTAAGTTAAACCGTTCGTTTGCCGTAACCGTTTTCATTTTTAGGTTTGACTCTCTTTTCTCCTATAATGATTCATGTATTCGGAACTCTAAATCAAACACGGTTTGTGCTAGCTCTTTGAAACTTTAAACAATAAAGCAGTTTCAAGTTCTATCTTTATGGTTTGTTTGCTTTTGATGTAGCCCTAAGCAGAGACTGGCGGAAATTACTTTTCTGAAGAGGGGTTGCCAAGCTTCCAAAAAGTATGATTTGCCTGAAATCTCAGGAATCATTATTTCACCCAATCTTGATGATACTTTCAGGTAATGATCAGTACACCAATCCCACTTGGCTCACAAAATTCGTTATTCAAGGTTAAACCGTTCGTTGGCAGTAACCGTTTTCATTTTTAGGTTTCACTCTGTTTTCTCCTATATGGATGCATGTATTTGGAACTTTAAATCAAACACGGTTTGTGCTAGCTCTTTGAAACTTGACACAATAAGGCAGTTTCAAGTTCTATCTCTATGGTTTGTTTGCTGTTGATTTAGCCCTAAGCAGAGACTGGCGAAAATCACTTTCCTGGAGAGGGTTTGCCAAGCATCGCAAAACTACGATTGGCCTGAAATCACAGGAAACATTTTTTCACCCAATCTTGATGATACTTTCAGGTAATGATCAGTACACCAATCCCACTTGGCTCACCAAATTTCGTTCTTCTAGGTTAAACCGTTCGTTTGCAGTAACCGTTTTCATTTTTAGGTTTCACTCTGTTTTCTCCTATACGGATACATGTATTTGGAACTCTAAATCAAACACGGTTTGTGCTAGCTCTTTGAAACTTGACACAATAAAGCAGTTTCAAGTTCTATCTCTATGGTTTGTTTGCTGTTAATGTAGCCCTAAGCAGACTGGTGAAATTCTTCGTGGAGAAGGGTTTCCAAGCTTTCAAAAAGTACGATTTGCCTGAAATCTCAGCAAACATTTTTTCACCCAATCTTGATGATACTTTCCGATAATGATCAGTACACCAATCCCACTTGGCTCACCAACTTTCGTTATTCTAGGTTAAACTGTTCGTTTGCAGTAACCGTTTTCAATTTTAGGTTTCACTCTGTTTTCTCCTTTATGGATACATGTATTTGGAACTCTAAATCAAACACAGTTTGTACTAGCTCTTTGAAACTTGACACAATAAAGCAGTTTCAAGTTCTATCTCTATGGTTTGTTTGCCTTTGATGTAGCCCTAAGCAGAGACTGGCGAAAATCACTTTCCTGGAGAGGGGTTGCCAAGCTTCCAAAAAACTACGATTGGCCTGAAATCTCAGCAAACATTTTTTCACCCAATCTTGATGATACTTTGAGGTAATGATCAGTACACCAATCTCACTTGGTGTACCAAATTTCGTAATTCTAGGTTAAACCGTTCGTTTGCAGTAACAATTTCATTTTTAGGTCTCAATCTGTTTTCTCCTATACGGATACATGTATTTGGAAATCTAAATCAAACACGGTTTGTGCAAGCTCTTTGAAACTTGACACAATAAAGCATTTTGAAGTTCTATCTCTATGGTTTGTTAGGTGTTGATGTAGCCCTAAGCAGAGACTGGCGAAAACCACTTTCCTGGAGAGGGGTTGCCAACCTTTCAAAAAACTACGATTGGCCTGAAATCTCAGGAAACATTATTTCACCCAATCTTGATGATACTTTCAGGTAATGATCAGTACACCAATCCCACTTGGCTCACCAAATTTTGTTCTTCTAGGTTAAACCGTTCGTTTGCAGTAACCGTTTTCATTTTTAGGTTTCACTCTCTTTTCTCTTTATGGATACATGCATTTGGAACTCGAAATCAAACACGGTATGTGCTAGCTGTTTGAAACCTGACAGAATAAAGCAGTTTCAAGTTCTATCTCTATGGATTGTTTGCTGTTGATGTAGCCCTAAGCAGAGACTGGCGAAAATCACTTTCCTGGAGAGGGGTTGCCAAGCTTTCAAAAAGTACGATTTGCCTGAAATCTCAGCAAACATTTTTCACCCAATCTTGATGATACTTTAAGGTAATGATCAGTACACCAGTCCCACTTTGCTCACCAAATTTCGTTCTTCTAGGTTAAACCGTTCCTTGGCAGTAACCTTTTTCATTTTTAGGTTTCACTCTGTTTTCTCCTATACGGATACATGTATTTGGAACTCTAAATCAAACACGGTTTGTGCTAGCTTTTTGAAACTTGACACAATAATGCAGTTTCAAGTTCTATCTCTATGGTTTATTTGGTGTTGATGTAGCCCTAAGCAGAGACTGGCGAAAACCACTTTCCTGGAGAGGGGTTGCCAAGCATTCAAAAAACTACGATTGGACTGAAATCTCAGCAAACATTATTTCACCCAATCTTGATGATACTTTCAGGTAATGATCAGTACACCAATCCCACTTGGCTCACCAAATTTCGTTCGTTTACGTTAAACCGTTCGTTTGCAGTAACCGTTTTTATTTTTAGGTTTCACTCTGTTTTCTCCTATATGGATACATGTATTTGGAACTCTAAATCAAACACGGTTTGTGCTAGCTTTTTGAAACTTGACACAATAAAGCAGTTTCAGGTTCTACCTCTATGGTTTGTTTGGTGTTGATGTAGCCCTAAGCAGAGACTGGCGAAAACCACTTTCCTGGAGAGGGGTTGCCAAGCATTCAAAAAACTACGATTGGACTGAAATCTCAGCAAACATTATTTCACCCAATCTTGATGATACTTTCAGGTAATGATCAGTACACCATCCCACTTGGCTCACCAAATTTCGTTCTTTTAGGTTAAACCGTTCGTTTGCAGTAACCGATTTCATCTTTAGGTTTCACTCTATTTTCTCCTATGCCCATACATGTATTTGGAACTCTAAATCAAACACCGTTTGTGCTAGCTCTTTGAAACATGACACAATAAAGCAGATTGAAGTTGTATCTCTTTGGTTTGTTTGCTGTTGATGTAGCCCTAAGCAGAGATGGCGAAAATCACTTTCCTGCACAGGGGTTGCCAAGCTTCCAAAAAAGTACGATTTTTTTGAAATCTCAGCAAATATTTTTTCACCCAATCTTGATGATACTTTCAGGTAATGATCAGTACACCAATCCCACTTGGCTCACCAAATTTCGTTCTTCTAGGTTAAACCGTTCGTTGGCAGTAACCGTTTTCATTTTTTGGTTTCACTGTCTTTTCTCCTATATGGATACATGTATTTGGAACTCTAAATCAAACACGGTTTGTGCTAGCTCTTTGATACTTGACACAATAAAGCAGTTTCAGGTTCTACCTCTATGGTTTGTTTGCTGTTGATGTAGCACTAAGCACAGACTGGCGTATATCACTTTCTTGGAGAGGGATTGCCAAGCTTTTAAAAAGTACGATTGGCCTGA
Organism: Ictidomys tridecemlineatus; assembly: GCF_052094955.1. Taxonomy (NCBI): domain Eukaryota; kingdom Metazoa; phylum Chordata; class Mammalia; order Rodentia; family Sciuridae; genus Ictidomys; species Ictidomys tridecemlineatus. The sequence goes on from NC_135483.1 coordinate 84,813,521, forward strand.
AATCTCAGGAAAATTTTTTTCACCCATTCATGATGATACTTCAGGTAGTGATCAGTACACAAATCCCACTTGGCTCACCAAATTTCGTTATTCTAGGTTAAACCGTCCATTTGCAGTAACTGTTTTCATTTTTAGGTTTCACTTGTTTTCTCCTATATGGATACATGTATTTGGAACTCTAAATCAAACACGGTTTGTGGTAGCTCTTTGAAACTTGACACAATAAAGCAATTTCAAGTTCTATCTCTATGGTTTGTTTGCTTTTGATGTAGCCCTAAGCAGAGACTGGCGAAAATCACTTTCCTGGAGAGGGTTTGCCAAGCTTCCAAAAAACTACGGTTGGCCTGAAATCTCAGGAAACATTTTTTCACCCAATCTTGAAGATACTTTCAGGTAATGATCAGTACACCAATCCCACTTGGCTCACCAAATTTCGTTCTTTTAGGTTAAACCGTTCGTTTGCAGTAACCGTATTCATTTTTAGGTTTCACTCTGTTTTCTCCTATACGGATACATGTATTTGGAACTCTAAATCAAACACGGTTTGTGCTAGATCTTTGAAACTTGACACAATAAAGCAGTTTCATGTTCTATCATTATGGTTTCTTTGCTGTTGATGTAGTCCTAAGCAGAGACTTGCGAAAATCGCTATCCTGGAGAGGGGTTGCAAGCTTCCAAAAAAGTACGATTTGCCTGAAATCTCAGCAAATATTTTTTCACCCAATCTTGATGATATTTTCACGTAATGATCAGTACACCAATTTCACTTGGACTACCAAATTTCGTACTTCTATTAAAGCGTTCGTTTGAAGTAACCGTTTTCATTTTTAGGTTTCACTCTTTTTTCTCCTATATGGATACATGTATTAGGAACTCTAAATCAAACACGGTTTGGACTAGCTCTTTGAAACTTGACAGAATAAAGCAGTTTCAAGTTATATCTCTATGGTTTGTTTGCTGTTGATGTAGCCCTAAGCAGAGACTGGCGAAAATCACTATCCTGGAGAGGGGTTGCCAAGCTTTAAAAAAGTACGATTTGCCTGAAATCTCAGCAAACATTTTTTCACCCAATTTTGATGATACTTTCAGGTAATGTTCAGTACACCAATCCCACTTAGCCTACCAAATTTCGTACTTATAGGTTAAACCGTTCATTTGCAGTAACCATTTTCATTTTTACGTTTCACTGTGTTTTCTCCTATAAGGATACATGTATTTGGAACTCTAAATCGAACACGGTTTGTACTAGCTCTTTGAAACTTGACAGAATAAAGCAGTTTCAAGTTCTATCACTAGGGTTTGTTTGCTGTTGATGTAGCCCGAAGCAGATAATGGCAAAAATCACTTTCCTAAAGAGGGGTTGCCAAGCTTTCAAAAAAACGATTTTCCTGAAATCTCAGAAAACATTTTTTCACCCAATCTTGATGATACTTTCAGGTAATGATCAGTATACCAATTCCACTTAGCCTGCACATTTTCGTACTTCTAGGTTAAACCGTTCGTTTGCAGTAACCGTTTTCATTTTTAGGTTTCACTCTGTTTTCTCGTATACGGATACATGTGTTTGGAACTCTAAATCAAAAAAGGTTTGTGCTAGCTCTTTGAAACTTGAGACAGTAAAGCAGTTTCAAGTTCTATCTCTATGTTTTGATTGCTGTTGATGTAGCCCTAAGCAAAGACTGGCGAAAAACACTTTCCTGGAGAGGGGTTGCCAAGCTTCCATAAAGTACGATTTGACATAAATATAAGCAAACATTTTTGCACCCAGTCTTGATGATACTTTCAGGTAATGATCAGTACACCAATCCCACTTGGCTCACCAAATTTCGTTCGTTTAGGTTAAACCGTTCGTTTGCAGTAACCGTTTTTATTTTTAGGTTTCACTCTGTTTTCTCCTATATGGATACATGTATTTGGAACTCTAAATCAAACACGGTTTGTGCTAGCTTTTTGAAACTTGACACAATAAAGCAGTTTCAAGTTCTATCTCTATGGTTTATTTGGTGTTGATGTAGCCCTAAGCAGAGACTGGCGAAAACCACTTTCATGGATAGGGGTTGCCAAGCATTCAAAAAACTACGATTGGACTGAAATCTCAGCAAACATTATTTCACCCAAACTTGATGATACTTTCAGGTAATGATCAGTACACCAATCCCACTTGGCTCACCAAACTTTGTTCTTCTAGGTTAAACCGTTCGTTTGCAGTAACCGTTTTCATATTTAGGTTTCACTTTGTTTTCTCCTATATGGATACATGTAATTAGAACTCTAAATCAAACACGGTTTGTGCTAGCTCTTTGAAACTTGACATAATAAAGCAGTTTCAAGTTCTATCTCTATGGTTCTTTTGCTGTTGATGTAGCACTAAGCAGAGACTGGCAAATATCACTTTCCTGGAGAGGGGTTGCCAAGCTTCCAAAAAACTACGATTTGCCTGAAATCTCAGCAAACATTTTTTCACCAAATCTTGATGATACTTTTAAGTAATGATCAGTACACCAATCCCACTTGGCTCACCAAATTTCGTTCTTTTAGGTTAAACCGTTCGTTTGCAGTAACCGATTTCATCTTTAGGTTTCACTCTATTTTCTCCTATGCCCATACATGTATTTGGAACTCTAAATCAAACACGGTTTGTGCTAGCTCTTTGAAACGTGACACAATAAAGCAGTTTGAAGTTGTATCTCTATGGTTTGTTTGCTGTTGATGTAGCCCTAAGCAGAGATGGCGAAAATCACTTTCCTGCACAGGGGTTGCCAAGCTTCCAAAAAAGTACGATTTTTTTGAAATCTCAGCAAATATTTTTTCACCCAATCTTGATGATACTTTCAGGTAATGATCAGTACACCAATCCCACTTGGCTCACCAAATTTCGTTCTTCTAGGTTAAACCGTTCGTTGGCAGTAACCGTTTTCATTTTTTGGTTTCACTGTCTTTTCTCCTATATGGATACATGTATTTGGAACTCTAAATCAAACACGGTTTGTGCTAGCTCTTTGATACTTGACACAATAAAGCAGTTTCAGGTTCTACCTCTATGGTTTGTTTGCTGTTGATGTAGCACTATGCACAGACTGGCGTATATCACTTTCTTGGAGAGGGATTGCCAAGCTTTTAAAAAGTACGATTGGCCTGAAATCTCATGAAAATTTTTTTCACCCAATCATGATGATACTTCAGGTAGTGATCAGTACACAAATCCCACTTGGCTCACCAAATTTCGTTATTCTAGGTTAAACCGTCCATTTGAGTAACCGTTTTCATTTTTACGTTTCACTCTGTTTTCTCCTATATGGATACATGTATTTGGAACTCTAAATCAAACACGGTTTGTGGTAGCTCTTTGAAACTTGACACAATAAAGCAGTTTCAAGTTCTATCTCTATGGTTTGTTTGCTTTTGATGTAGCCCTAAGCAGAGACTGGCGAAAATCACTTTCCTGGAGAGGGTTTGCCAAGCTTCCAAAAAACTACGGTTGGCCTGAAATCTCAGGAAACATTTTTTCACCCAATCTTGAAGATACTTTCAGGTAATGATCAGTACACCAATCCCACTTGGCTCACCAAATTTCGTTCTTTTAGGTTAAACCGTTCGTTTGCAGTAACCGTTTTCATTTTTAGGTTTCACTCTGTTTTCTCCTATACGGATACATGTATTTGGAACTCTAAATCAAACACGGTTTGTGCTAGATCTTTGAAACTTGACACAATAAAGCAGTTTCAAGTTCTATCATTATGGTTTCTTTGCTGTTGATGTAGCCCTAAGCAGAGACTGGCGAAAATCGCTTTCCTGGAGAGGGGTTGCAAGCTTCCAAAAAAGTACGATTTGCCTGAAATCTCAGCAAACATTTTTTCACCCAATCTTGATGATATTTTCACGTAATGATCAGTACACCAATCCCACTTGGACTACCAAATTTCGTACTTCTATTAAAGCGTTCGTTTGCAGTAACCGTTTTCATTTTTAGGTTTCACTCTTTTTTCTCCTATATGGATACATGTATTAGGAACTCTAAATCAAACACGGTTTGGTCTAGCTCTTTGAAACTTGACAGAATAAAGCAGTTTCAAGTTCTATCTCTATGGTTTGTTTGATGTTGATGTAGCCCTAAGCAGAGACTGGCGAAAATCACTATCCTGGAGAGGGGTTGCCAAGCTTTAAAAAAGTACGATTTGCCTGAAATCTCAGCAAACATTTTTTCACCCAATTTTGATGATACTTTCAGGTAATGTTCAGTACACCAATCCCACTTAGCCTACCAAATTTCGAACTTATAGGTTAAACCGTTCATTTGCAGTAACCATTTTCATTTATACGTTTCACTGTGTTTTCTCCTATAAGGATACATGTATTTGGAACTCTAAATCGAACACGGTTTGTACTAGCTCTTTGAAACTTGACAGAATAAAGCAGTTTCAAGTTCTATCTGTACGGTTTGTTTGCTTTTATATAGCCCTAAGCAGAGACTGGCGAAAATCACTTTAGTGCACAGGGGTTGAAAAGCTTTCAAAAAAGTACGAATTTTTTGAAATCTCAGCAAACATTTTTTCACCCAATCTTGATGATACTTTCAGGTAATGATCAGTACACCAATCCCACTTGGCTCACCAAATTTCGTTATTCTAGGTTAAACCGTTCGTTTGCAGTAAACGTTTTCATTTTTAGGTTTCACTCTGTTTTCTCCTATACGCATACATGTATTTGGAACTCTAAATCAAACACGGTTTGTGCTAGCTCTTTGAAACTTCACACAATGAAGAAGTTTCAAATTCTATTTCTATGGTGTGTTTGCTGTTGATGTAGCCCTAAGCAGAGACTGGCAAAAATCACTTTCCTGAAGAGGGGTTGCCAAGCATCCAAAAAACTATGATTGGCCTGAAATCTCAGGAAACATTTTTTCACCCAATCCTGATGATACTTTCAGGTAATGATCAGTACACCAATCCCACTTGGCTCACCAAATTTCGTTCTTCTAGGTTAAACCGTTCGTTTGCAGTAACCGTTTTCATTTTTAGGTTTCACTCTGTTTTCTGCTATATGGATACATGTATTTGGAACTATAAATCAAACACGATTTGTGCTAGCTCTTTGAAACTTGACACAATATAGCAGTTTCAAGTTCTAACTCTATGGTTTGTGTGCTGTTGATGTAGCCCTAAGCAGAGACTGGCGAAAATCACTTACCTGGACAGGGTTGCCAAGCTTCCAAAAAAGTACGATTTGCCTGAAATCTTAGCAAACATTTTTTCACCCAATCTTGATGATACTTTCAGGCATTGATCAGTACACCAATCCCACTTGGCTCACGAAATTTCGTACATCTAGGTTAAACCTTTCGTATGCAATAACCGTTTTCATTTTTAGGTTTCACTCTGTTTTCTCCTATATGGATACATGTATTTAGAACTCTAAATCAAACACCGTTTGTGCTAGGTCTTCGAAACTTTACACAATAATGCAGTTTCAAGTTCTATCTCTATGGTTTGTTTGCTGTTGATGTAGCCCTAAGCAGAGACTGGCGAAAATCACTTTCCTGGAGAGGGGTTGCCAAGCTTCCAAAAAGTACGATTGGCCTGAAATCTCATCAAATATTTTTTCACCCAATCTTGATGATACTTTCAGGTAATGATCAGTACACCAATCCCACTTGGCTCACCAAACTTCGTTCTTCTAGGTTAAACCGTTCCTTTGCAGTAACCGTTTTCATTTTTAGGTTTCACTCTTTTTTCTGCTATACAAATGCATGTATTTGAAACTCTAAATCAAACGCGGTTTTTGCTAGCTCTTTGAAACTTGACAGAATAAAGCAGTTTCATGTTCTATCTCTAAGGTTTGTTTGCTGTTGATGTAGCCCTAAGCACAGACTTGGGAAAATCACTTTCCTAAAGAGGGGTTGCCAAGCTTCCAAAAAAAAAACGATTTGCGTGAAATCTCAGGAAACATTTTTTCACCCAATCTTCATGATACTTTCACGTAATGATCAGTACACCAATCCCACTTGGCTCACCAAATTTCGTTCTTCTAGGTTAAACCGTTCGTTTGCAGTAAACGTTTTCATTTTTAGGTTTCACTCTGTTTTCTCCTATACGCATACATGTATTTGGAACTCTAAATCAAACACGGTTTGTGCTAGCTCTTTGAAACTTCACACAATGAAGAACTTTCAAATTCTATTTCTATGGTGTGTTTGCTGTTGATGTAGCCCTAAGCAGAGACTGGCGAAAATCACTTTCCTGAAGAGGGGTTGCCAAGCATCCAAAAAACTATGATTGGCCTGAAATCTCAGGAAACATTTTTTCACCCAATCCTGATGATACTTTCAGGTAATGATCAGTACAGCAATCCCACTTGGCTGACCAAATTTCGTTCTTCTAGGTTAAACCGTTCGTTTGCAGTAACCGTTTTCATTTTTAGGTTTCACTCTGTTTTCTGCTATACGGATACATGTATTTGAAACTCTAAATCAAACACGGTTTGTGCTAGCTCTTTGAAACTTGACACAATATAGCAGTTTCAAGTTCTAACTCTATGGTTTGTGTGCTGTTGATGTAGCCCTAAGCAGAGACTGGCGAAAATCACTTACCTGGACAGGGTTGCCAAGCTTCCAAAAAAGTACGATTTGCCTGAAATCTTAGCAAACATTTTTTCACCCAATCTTGATGATACTTTCAGGCATTGATCAGTACACGAATCCCACTTGGCTCACGAAATTTCGTACATCTAGGTTAAACCTTTCGTATGCAATAACCGTTTTCATTTTTAGGTTTCACTCTGTTTTCTCCTATATGGATACATGTATTTAGAACTCTAAATCAAACACCGTTTGTGCTAGGTCTTCGAAACTTTACACAATAATGCAGTTTCAAGTTCTATCTCTATGGTTTGTTTGCTGTTGATGTAGCCCTTAGCAGAGACTGGCGAAAATCACTTTCCTGGAGAGGGGTTGCCAAGCTTCCAAAAAGTACGATTGGCCTGAAATCTCATCAAATATTTTTTCACCCAATCTTGATGATACTTTCAGGTAATGATCAGTACACCAATCCCACTTGGCTCACCAAACTTCGTTCTTCTAGGTTAAACCGTTCCTTTGCAGTAACCGTTTTCATTTTTAGGTTTCACTCTTTTTTCTGCTATACAAATGCATGTATTTGAAACTCTAAATCAAACACGGTTTGTGCTAGCTCTTTGAAACTTGACAGAATAAAGCAGTTTCATGTTCTATCTCTAAGGTTTGTTTGCTGTTGATGTAGCCCTAAGCACAGACTTGGGAAAATCACTTTCCTAAAGAGGGGTTGCCAAGCTTCCAAAAAAAAACGATTTGCGTGAAATCTCAGGAAACATTTTTTCACCCAATCTTCATGATACTTTCACGTAATGATCAGTACACCAATCCCACTTGGCTCACCAAATTTCGTTCTTCTAGGTTAAACCGTTCGTTTGCAGTAAACGTTTTCATTTTTAGGTTTCACTCTGTTTTCTCCTATACGCATACATGTATTTGGAACTCTAAATCAAACACGGTTTGTGCTAGCTCTTTGAAACTTCACACAATGAAGAACTTTCAAATTCTATTTCTATGGTGTGTTTGCTGTTGATGTAGCCCTAAGCAGAGACTGGCGAAAATCACTTTCCTGGAGAGGGGTTGCCAAGCATCCAAAAAACTATGATTGGCCTGAAATCTAAGGAAACAATTTTTCACCCAATCCTGATGATACTTTCAGGTAATGATCAGTACACCAATCCCACTTGGCTCACCAAATTTCGTTCTTCTAGGTTAAACCGTTCGTTTGCAGTAACCGTTTTCATTTTTAGGTTTCACTCTGTTTTCTGCTATACGGATACATATATTTGAAACTCTAAATCAAACACGGTTTGTGCTAGCTCTTTGAAACTTGACAGAAAAAAGCAGTTTGAAGTTCTCTCTCTATGGTTTGTTTGCTGTTGATGTAGCCCTAAGCAGAGACTGGCGAAAATCACTTTCCTGGAGAGGGTTTGCCAAGCTTACAAAAAACTACGATTGGCCTGAAATCTCAGCAAATATTTTTTCACCCAATCTTGATGATACTTTCAGGTAATGATCAGTACACCAATCCCATTTGGCTCACCAAATTTCGTTCTTCTAGGTTAAACTGTTCGTTTGCAGTAAACGTTTTCATATTTAGGTTTCACTATGTTTTCTGCTATACAAATACATGTATTTGAAACTCTAAATCAAACACGGTTTGTGCTAGCTCTTTGAAACTTGACACAATAAAGCAGTTTCAAGTTCTATCTCTATGGATTGTTTGCTCTTGATGTAGCCCTAAGCAGAGACTGGAGAAAATCACTTTCCTGGAGAGGGGTTGCCAAGCTTCCAAAAAACTACGATTGGCCTAAAATCTCAGGAAACATTTTTTCACCCAATCTTGATGATACATTCACGTAATGATCAGTACACCAATCCCACTTGGCTCACCAAATTTCGTTCTTCTAGGTTAAACCGTTCGTTTGCATTAAACGTTTTCATTTTTAGGTTTCACTCTGTTTTCTCCTATACGCATACATGTATTTGGAACTCTAAATCAAACACGGTTTGTGCTAGCTCTTTGAAACTTGACACAATAAAGCAGTTTCAAGTTCTATCTCTATGGTTTGTTTGCTGTTGATGTAGCCCTAAGCAGAGACTGGCGAAAATCAGTTTCCTGGAGAGGGGTTGCCAAGCTTCCAAAAAACTACGAATTGCCTGAAATCTCAGGAAACATTTTTTCACCCAATCTTGATGATACTTTCAGGTAATGATCAGTACACCAATCCCACTTGGCTCATCAAATTTCGTTCTTCTAGGTTAAACCGTTCCTTTGCAGTAACCGTTTTCATTTTTAGGTTTCACTCTGTTTTCTGCTATACAAATACATGTATTTGAATCTCTAAATCAAACACGGTTTGTGCTAGCTCTTTGAAACTTGACACAATAAAGCAGTTTCAAGTTCTATCTCTATGGTTTGTTTGCTGTTGATGTAGCCCTAAGCAGAGACTGGCGAAAATCACTTTCCTGGAGAGGGGTTGCCAAGCTTCCAAAAAACTACGATTGGCCTGAAATCTCAGGAAACATTTTTTCACCCAATCTTGATGGTACTTTCAGGTAATGATCAGTACACCAATTTCACTTGGCTCACCAAATTACGTTCTTCTAGGTTAAACCGTTCGTTTGCAGTAACCGTTTTCATTTTTAGGTTTCACTCTGTTTTCTCCTATACGGATACATGTATTTGGAACTCTAAATCAAACACGGTTTCTCGTAGCTCTTTGAACCTTGAAAGAATAAACCAGTTTCAAGTTCTATCACTATGGTTTGTTTGCTGTTGATGTAGTCCTAAGCAGAGACTGGCGAATATCACTTTCTTGGAGTTGGGTTGCTAAGCTTCCAAAAAACTACGATTTGTCTGAAATCTCAGGAAATATTTTTTCACCAAAACTTGATGATACTTTCAGGTAATGATTAGTACACCAATCCCACTTGGCCTACCAAATTTGGTACTTATAGGTAAAACCATTCGTTTCCAGTAACCGTTTTCATTTTTAGGTTTCACTCTGTTTTCTCCTATATGGATACATGTATTTGGAACACTAAATCAAACAATGTTTGTGCTAGCTCTTTGAAACTTGACACAATAAAGCAGTTTCAAGTTCTCTCTCTATGGTTTGTTTGCTGTTTTTGTAGCCCTAAGCAAAGACTGGCGAAAATCACTTTCCTGGAAAGGGGTTGCCAAGCTTCCAAAAAACTACGATTGGCCTGAAATCTCAGAAAACATTTTTTCACCCTCTCTTGATAATACTTTCAGGCAATGATCAGTACACCAATCCCACTTGGCTCACAAAATTTCGTACTTCTAGGTTAAACCGTTCGTTTGCAGTAAACGTTTTCATTTTTAGGTTTCACTCTGTTTTCTCCTAAATGGATACATGTATTTGGAACTCAAAATCAAACAATGTTTGTGCTAGCTCTTTGAAACTTGACACGATTAAGCAGTTTCAAGTTCTGTCTCTATGGTTTGTTTGCTGTTGATATAGCGCTAAGCAGAGACTGGCGAAAATCACTTTCCTGGAGAGGGGTTGCCAAGCTTCCAAAAAGTACGAATTGCCTGAAATCTCAGCAAATATTTTTTCACCCAATCTTGATGATCCTTTCAGGTAATGATCAGTACTCCAATCACACTTGTCTCACCAAATTTCGTTATTCTAGGGTAGACCGTTCGTTGACAGAAACCATTTTCATTTTTAGGTTTCACTCTGTTTTCTCCTATATGCATACATGTATTTGGAACTCTAAATCAAACACGGTTTGTGCTAGCTCTTTGAAACTTGACACAATAAAGCAGTTTCAAGTTCTATCTCTATGGTTTGTTTGCTGTTGATGTAGCCCTAAGCAGAGACTGGCGAAAATCACTTTCCTGGAGAGGGGTTGCCAAGCATCCAAAAAACTACGATTGGCCTGAAATCTCAGGAAACATTTTTTCACCCAATCTTGATGATACTTTCAGGTAATGATCAGTACACCAATCCCACTTGGTTCACCAAATTTCGTTCTTCTAGGTTAAACCGTTCGTTTGCAGTAACCGTTTTCATTTTTAGGTTTCACTCTGTTTTCTTCTATACGGATACATGTATTTGGAACTCTAAATCAAACAATGTTTGTGCTAGCTCTTTGAAACTTGACACAATAAAGCAGTTTCAAGTTCTATCTCTATGGTGTGTTTGCTGTTGATGTAACCCTAAGCAGAGACTGGCGAAAATCACTTTCCTGGATAGGGGTTGCCCAGCTTTCAAAAAATTACGATTTTCCTTAAATCTCAGCACATATTTTTTCACCCAATCTTGATTATACATTCACGTAATGATCACTACACCAATCCCAATTGGCTCACCAAATTTCGTTCTTCTAGGTTAAATCGTTCGTTGGCAGTAACCGCTTTCATTTTTAGGTTTCACTTTCTTTTCTCCTATATGGATACATGTATTTGGAACTCTAAATCAAACACGGTTTGTGCTAGCTCTTTGAAACTTGACACAATTAAGCAGTTTCAAGTTCTATCTCTATGGTTTGTTTGCTGTTGATGTAGCCCTAAGCAGAGACTGGCGAAAATCACTTTACTGAAGAGGGGTTGCCAAGCTTCCAAAAAGTACGATTTGCCTGAACTCTCAGCAAACATTTTTAACCAAACTTGATGATACTTTTAGCTAATGATCAGTACACCAATCCCACTTGGCTCACCAAATTTCGTACTTCTAGGTTAAACTGTTCGTTTGCAGTAAACGTTTTCATTTTTAGGTCTCACTCTGTTTTCTCCTATATGGATACATGTATTTGGAACTCTAAATCAAACACAGTTTGTGCTAGCTCTTTGAAACTTGACAGAGTAAAGAAGTTTCAAGTTATATCACTATGGTTTGTTTGCTGTTGATGTAGCCCTAAGCAGAGACTGGCGAATATCACTTTCCTGGAGTGGGGTTGCCAAGCTTCCAAAAAACTACGATTTGCCTGAAATCTCAGAATACATTTTTTCCGCAAAACTTGATGATACTTTAAGGTAATGATCAGTACACCAATCCCACTTTTCCTACCAAATTTCGTACTTCTAGGTAAAACCATTCATTTGCAATAACCGTTTTAATTTTTAGGTTTCACTCTGTTTTCTCCTATATGGATACATGTATTTTGAACTCTAAATCAAACACGGTTTGTGCTAGCTCTTTGAAACTTGATACAATAAAGCAGTTTCACGTTCTATTTCTATGGTTTGTTTGCTGTTGATGTAGCCCTACGCAGAGACTGGCGAGAATCACTTTCCTGGAGAGGGGTTGAAAGCTTCCAAAAAAGTACCATTTGCCTGCAATCTCAGCAAACATTTTTTCACCCAATCTTGATGATACTTTTAGCTAATGATCAGTACACCAGTCCCACTTTGCTCACCAAATTTCGTTCTTCTAGGTTAAACCGTTCGTTTCCAGTAACCGTTTTCATTTTAAGTTTCATTCTCTTTTCTCCTATACGGATACATGTATTTGGAACTCTAAATCAAACACGGTTTGTGCTAGCTCTTTGAAACTTGACACAATAAAGAATTTTCAAGGTCTATCTCTGTTGTTTGTTTTCTGTTGATGTAGCCCTACGCAGAGACTTGGGAAAATCACTTTCCTGGAGAGGGGTTGCCAAGCTTCCAAAAGCTACGATTTGCCTGAAATCTCAGCAAACACTTTTTCACCCAATCTTGATGATACTTTCAGGTAATGATCAGTACACCAATCCCACTTGGCTCACCAAATTTCGTTCTTCTAGGTTAAACCGTTCGTTTGCAGTAACCGTTTTCATTTTTAGGTTTCACTCTCTTTTCTCCTATACGGATACATACATTTGGAACTCTAAATAAAACACGGTTTGTGCTAGCTCTTTGAAACTTGACACAATGAAGAAGTTTCAAGTACTATCTCTATGGTTTGTTTGCTGTTGATGTAGCCCAAAGCGGAGACGGGCGAAAATCACTTTCCTGGAGAGGGGTTGCCAAGCTTCCAAAATACTACGATTAGCCTGAAATCTCAGCAAATATTTTTTCACCCAATCTTGATGATACTTTCAGGTAATGATCAGTACACCAATCCCACTTGGCTCACCAAATTTTGTTATTGTAGTTTAAAACTTTCGTTGGCAGTAACCGTTTTCATTTTTAGGTTTCACTCTGTTTTCTCCTATATGGATACATGTATTTGGAACTCTAAATCAAACACGGTTATTTGGAACTCTAAATCAAACACGGTTTGTGCTAGCTCTTTGAAACTTGACACAATAAAGCAGTTTCAAGTTCTATCTGTATGGTTTGATTGCTGTTGATGTAGCTCTACGCAGAGACTGGCGAAAATCACTTTCCTGGAGAGGGGTTGCCAAGCTTCCAAAAAACTACGATTGGCCTGAAATCTCAGGAAACATTTTTTCACCCAATCTTGATGTTACTTTCAGGTAATGATCAGTACACCAATCCCACTTGGCTCACCAAATTTCGTTCTTCTAGGTTAAACCGTTCGTTTGCATTAACCATTTTCATTTTTAGGTTTCACTCTCTTTTCTTTTATACGGATACATGTGTTTGGAACTCTAATAAAACACGGTTTGTGCTAGCTCTTTGTAACTTGACACAATAAAGAAGTTTCAAGTTCTATCTCTATGGTTTGTTTGCTGTTGATGTAGCCCTAAGCAGAGACTGGCGAAAATCACTTTCCTGGAGAGTGGTTGCCAAGCTTCCAAAAAAATACGATTTGCCTGAAATCTGAGGAAACAATTTTTCACCCAATCTTAATGACACTTTCAGGTAATGATCAGTACCCCAATCCCACTTGGCTCACCAAATTTCGTTCTTCTAGGTTAAACCGTTCGTTTGCAGTAACCGTTTCCATTTTTAGGTTTCACTCTGTTTTCTCCTATACGGATACATGTATTTGGAACTCTAAATCAAACACGGTTTGTGCTAGCTTCTTGAAACTTGAGACAGTAAAGCAGTTTCAAGTTCTATCTCTATGTTTTGATTGCTGTTGATGTAGCACTAAGCAGAGACTGGCGAAAATCACTTTCCTGGAGAGGGGTTGCCGAGCTTTCAAAAAAGTACGAATTTCCTGAAATCTCAGCAAACATTTTTTCACCCAATCTTTATGATACTTTCAGGTAATGATAAGTACACCAATCCCACTTGACTCACCAAATTTCGTTCTTCTAGGTTTAACCGTTCGTTTGCAGTAACCGTTTTCATTTTTAGGTCTCACTCTGTTTTCTCCTATACGGATACATGTATTTGGAACTCTAAATAAAACACGGTTTGTTCTAGCTCTTTGAAACTTGACACAATAAATAAGTTTCAGGTTCTATATCTATGGCTTGTTTGCTGTTGATGTAGCCCTAAGCAGAGACTGGCGAAAATCACTTTCCTGGAGAGGGGTTGCCAAGCTTCCAAAAAAGTACGATTTTCCTGAAATCTCAGCAAACATTTTTTCACCCAATCTTGATGATACTTTCAGGTAATGATCAGTACACCAATCCCACTTGGCTCACCAAATTTCGTACTTCTAGGTTAAACCGTTCGTTTGCAGTAACCATTTTCATTTGTAGGTTTCACTCTGTTTTCTCCTATACGGATACATGTATTTGGAACTCTAAATCAAACACGGTTTGTGCTAGCTCTTTGAAACTTGACAAAATAAAGAAGTTTCAAGTTCTATCTGTATGGTTTTTTTGCTGTTGATGTAGCCCTAAGCAGAGACTGGCGAAAATCACTTTCTTGAAGAGGGGTTGCAAAGCTTCCAAAAACTACGATTTTCCTGAAATCTCAGGAAACATTTTTTCACCCAATATTGATGATACTTTCAGGTAATGATCAGTACACCAATCCCACTTGGCTCACCAAATTTCGTTCTTCTAGGTTAAACCGTTCGGTTGCAGTAACCGTTTTCATTTCTAGGTTTCACTCTTTTTTCTCCTATACGAATACATGTATTTGGAACATTAAATCAAAGAAGGTTTTTGCTAGCTCTTTGAAACTTTACACAATAAAGAAGTTTCAAGTTCTATCTCTATGGTTTGTTTGCTGTTGATGTAGCCCTAAGCAGAGATTGGAGAAAATCACTTTTTTTGAGAGGGTTTTCCAAGCTTCCAAAAAACTACGATTTTCCTGAAATTTCAGGAAACATTTTTTCACCCAATTTGATGATACTTTCAGGTAATGATCAGTACACCAATCCCACTTGGCTCACCAAATTTCGTTCTTCTAGGTTAAAGCGTTCGTTTGCAGAAACCGTTTTCATTTTTTGGTCTCACTCTGTTTTCTCCTATACGGATACATGTATTTGGAACTCTAAATCAAACACGGTTTGTGCTAGCTCTTTGAAACTTGACACAATAAAGCAGTTTCAAGTTCTATCTCTATGATTTGATTGCTGTTGATGTATCTCTAAGCAGAGACTGGCGAAAATCACTTTCCTGGAGAGGGGTTGCCAAGCTTCCAAAAAAACTACGATTGGCCTGAAATCTCATGAAACATTTTTTCACGCAATCTTGATGATGCTTTCACGTAATGATCAGTACACCAATCCCACTTGGCTCACCAAATTTCGTTCTTCTAGGTTAAACCGTTCGTTTGCAGTAACCGTTTTCATTTTTATGTTTCACACTGTTTTCTCCTATACGGATACATGTATTTGGAACTCTAAATCAAACATGGTTAGTGGTAGCTCTTTGAAACTTGACACAATAAAGAAGGTTCAAGTTCTATCTCTATGGTTTGTTTGCTGTTGATGTAGCCCTAAGCAGAGACTGGCGAAAATCACTTTCCTGGAGAGGGGTTGCAAGCTTCCAAAAAGTACGATTTTCCTGAAATCTCAGCAAACATTTTTTCAGCCAATCTTTATGATACTTTCAGGTAATGATCAGTACACCAATCCCACTTGGCTCACCAAATTTCGTTCTTCTAGGTTAAACTATTCGTTTGCATTAACCGTTTTCATTTTTAGGTTTCACTCTGTTTTCTCCTATACAGATACATGTATTTGGAACTCTAAATCAAACACGGTTTTTGCTAGCTCTTTGAAACTTGACACAATAAAGCAGTTTCATGTTCTATCTCTATGGTTTGTTTGCTGTTGATGTAGCCCTAAGCAGAGACTGGCGAAAATCACTTTTCTGGAGAGGGGCTGCCAAGCTTCCAAAAAACTATGATTGGCCTGAAATCTCAAGAAACATTTTTTCACCCAATCTTGATGATACTTTCAGGTAATGATCAGTACACCAATCCCACTTGGCTCACCAAATTTCGTTATTCTATGTTAAACCGTTTGTTGGCAGTAACCTTTTTCATTTTTAGGTTTCACTCTGTTTTCTCCTATACGGATACATGTATTTGGAACTCTAAATCAAACACGGTTTGTGCTAGCTCTTTGAAATTTGACACAATAAACAGTTTCAAGTTCTATCTCTATGGTTTGTTTGCTGTTGATGTAGCCCTCTGCAGAGACTGGCGAAAATCACTTTCCTGGAGAGGGGTTGCCGAGCTTGCAAAAAAGTACGATTTTCCTGAAATATTAGCAAACGTTTTTTCACCCAATCTTGATGATACTTTAAGGTAATGATCAGTACACCATTCCCACTTGGCCTACGAAAATTCGTACTTCTAGGTTAAACCGTTCGTTTGCAGTAACCGTTTTCATTTTTAGGTTTCACTCTCTTTTCTCCTATACGGATACATGTATTTGGAACTCTAAATCAAACACGGTTTGTGCTACCTCTTTGAAACTTGACACAATAAAGCAGTTTCAAATTCTATCTCTATGGTTTGTTTACTGTTGATGTAGCCCTATGCAGAGACTGGCGAAAATCACTTTCCTGGAGAGGGGTTGACAAGCTTCCAAAAAACCACGAATGGCCTGAAATCTCAGGAAACATTTTTTCACCCAATCTTGATGATAGTTTTAGGTAATGATCAGTACACCAATCCCAATTGGCTCACCAAATTTCGTTCTTCTAGGTTAAACCGTTCGTTTGCAGTAACCGTTTTCATTTTTAGGTTTCACTCTCTTTTCTCCTATACATATACATGTATTTGGAACTCTAAATCAAACACGGATGTGCTACCCTTTGAAACTTGATACAATAAAGCAGTTTCAAGTTATATCTCTATGGTTTGTTTGCTGTTGATGTATCCTTATGCAGAAACTGGCGAAAATCACTTTCCTGGAGAGGGGTTGCCAAGCTTCCAAAAAACTACGATTTGGCTGAAATCTCAGCAAACATTTTTTCACCCAATCTTGATGATACTTTCAGGTAATGATCAGTACACCAGTCCCACTTGGCTCACCAAATTTTGTTTTTCTACGTTAATCCGTTCGTTTGCAGTAACCGTTTTCATTTTTAGGTTTCACTCTCTTTTCTCCTATACGGATACATGTATTTGGAACTCTAAATAAAACACGGTTTGTGCTAGGTCTTTGAAACTTTACACAATAACGCAGTTTCAAGTTCTATATTTATGGTTTGTTTGCTGTTGATGTAGCCCTAAGCAGAGACTGGCGAAAATCACTTTTCTGGAGAGGGGTTGCCAAGCTTCCAAAAAACTATGATTTGGCTGAAATCTCAGGAAACATTTTTTCACCCAATCTTGGTGATACTTTCAGGTAATGATCAGTACACCAATCCCACTTGGCTCACCAAATTTTGTTCTTCTAGGTTAAACCGTTCATTTGCAGTAACCGTTTTCATTTTTAGGTTTCACTCTCTTTTCTCCTATACATATACATGTATTTGGAACTCAAAATCAAACACGGATTGTGCTAGCCCTTTGAAACTTGATAGAATAAAGCAGTTTCAAGTTCTTTGTGTATGGTTTGTTTGCTGTTGATGTAGCCCTAAGCAGAGACTGGCGAAAATCACTTTCCTGGAGAGGGGTCGCAAAGCTTCCAAAAAAGTATGATAGTCCTGAAATCTCAGGAAAGATTTTTTCACCCAATCTTGATGATACTTTCAGGTAATGATCAGTACACCAATCCCACTTGGCTCACCAAATTTCGTTCTTCTAGGTTAAACCGTTCGTTTGCAGTAACCATTTTCATTTTTAGGTTTCACTCTCTTTTCTCCTATAGGGATACATGTATTTGGAACTCTAAATCAAACACAGTTTGTGCTAGCTCTCTGATACTTGATACAATAAAGCAGTTTCAAGTTCTATCTCTATGGTTTGTTTGCTGTTGATGTTGCCCTAAGCAGAGACTGGCGAACATCACTTTCCTGGAGAGGGGTTGCCAACCTACCAAAAAACTACGATTGGCCTGAAATCACAAGAAACATTTTTTCACCCAATCTTGATGATACTTTCAGTTAATGATGAGTACACAAATCCAACTTGGCTCACCAAATTCGTTCTTCTAAGTTAAACCGTTCGTTTGCATTAACCGTTTTCATTTTTAGGTTTTACACTGTTTTCTCCTCTACGGATACATGTATTTGGAACTCTAAATCAAACACCGTTTGTTCTAGGTTTTGAAACTTGACACAATAACGCAGTTTCAAGTTCTATCTCTATGGTTTGTTTGCTGTTGATGTAGACCTAAGCAGAGACTGGTGAAAATCACTTTACTGGAGAGGGGTTGCCAACCTTCCAAAAAACTAGGAATGGCCTGAAATCTCAGGAAATATTTTTTCACCCAATCTTGATGATACTTTAAGGTAATGATCAGTACACCAATCCCACTTGGCTCACCAAATTTCGGTCTTCTAGGTTAAACCGTTCGTTTGCAGTAACCGTTTTTATTTTTTGGTTTCACTCTCTTTTCTCATATACGGATACATGTATTTTGAACTCTAAATCAAACACGGTTTGTGCTAGCTCTTTGAAACTTGACACAATAAATCAGTTTCAAGTTCTATCTCTATGTTTTGTTTGCTGTTGATGTAGCCCTAAGCAGAGACTGGCGAAAATCACTTTCCTGGAGAGGGGTTGCCAAGCTTCCAAAAAACTACGATTGGCCTGAAATCTCAGGAAACATTTTTTCACCCAATCTTGATGATACTTTCACGTAATGATCAGTACACCAATCCCATTTGGCTCACCAAATTTCGTTCTGGTAGGTTAAACAGTTCGTTTGCGGTAACCGTTTTCATTTTTAGGTTTCACTGTTTTTCTCCTATACGGATACATGTATTTGAAACTCTAAATCAAACACCGTTTTTGCTAGCTCTTTGAAACTAGACACAATAAAGCAGTTTCAAGTTCTATCTCTATGGTTTGTTTGCTGTTGATGTAGCCCTAACCAGAAACTGGCGAAAATCACTTTTGTGTAAAGGGTGTGCCAAGCTTCCAAAATAGTAGGATTTTCCTGAAATCTCTGGAAACACTTTTTCACCCAATCTTGATGATTCTTTCAGGTAATGATCAGTACACCAATCCCACTTGGCCTACCAAATTTCGTACTTCTATGTTAAACCGTTTGTTTGCAGTAACCGTTTTCATTTTTAGGATTCACTCTCTTTTCTCCTATACATATACATGTATTTGGAACTCTAAATGAAACACGGATTGTGCTAGCTCTTTGAAACTTGACACAATAAAGCAGTTTCAAGTTCTATCTCTATGGTTTGTTTGCTGTTTATGTATCCCTAAGCAGAGACTCCGAAAATCACTTTCCTGGAGAGGGGTTGCCAAGCTTCCAAAAAACTACGATTTGCCTGAAATCTCAGCAAACATTTTATCACCCAATCTTGATGATACATTCAGGTAATGACCAGTACATCAATCCCACTTGGCCTACCAAATTTCGTACTTCTATGTTAAACCGTTCGTTTTCAGGAACCGTTTTCATTTTTAGGTTTCACTCTGTTTTCTCCTATACGGATACATGTATTTGGAACTCTAAATCAAACACGGTTTATGGTACCTCTTTGAAACTTGACACAATAAAGCAGGTTCAAGTTCTATCTGTATGGTTTGTTTGCTGTTGATGTAGCCCTAAGCAGAGACTGGCGAAAATCACTTTCCTTGAGAGGGGTTGCCAAGCTTCCAAAAAACTACGATTGGCCTGAAATCTCAGGAAACATTTTTTCACCCAATCTTGATGATACTTTAAGGTAATGATCAGTACACCATTCCCACTTGGCCTACGAAAATTCGTACTTCTAGGTTAAACCGTTCGTTTCCAGTAACCGTTTTCATTGTTAGGTTTCACTCTCTTTTCTCCTATACATATACATGTATTTGGAACTCTAAATCAAACACGGATTGTGCTAGCCCTTTGAAACTTGATAGAATAAAGCAGTTTGAAGTTCTATGTCTATGGTTTGTTTGCTGTTGATGTATCCCTATGCAGAGACTGGCGAAAATCACTTTCCTGGAGAGGGGTTGCCAAGCTTCTAAAAAACTACGATTGGCCTGAAATCTCTGGAAATATTTTTTCACCCAATCTTGATGATACTTTTAGGTAATGATCAGTACACCAATCCCACTTGGCCTACTAAATTTTGTACTTCTAGGTTAAACCGTTTGTTTGCAGTAACCGCTTTCATTTTTAGGTTTCACTCTGTTTTCTCCTATACGGATACATGTATTTGGAACTCTAAATAAAACACGGTTTGTGCTAGTTCTTTGAAACTTGACAAAATAAAGCAGTTTCAAGTTCTATCTGTATGGTTTGTTTGCTGTTGATGTAGCCCTAAGCAGAGACTGGCGAAAATCACTTTCCCGGAGAGGGGCTGCCAAGCTTCCAAAAAAGTATGATTTGCCTGAAATCTCAGGAAACATTTTTTCACCCAACCTTGATGATACTTTCAGGTAATGATAAGTAGACCAATCCCACTTGGCTCACCAAATTTCGTTCTTCTAGGTTAAACCATTCGTTTGCAGTAACCGTTTTCATTTTTAGGTTTCACTCTCTTTTCTCCTATACAGATACATGTATTTGGAACTCTAAATAAAACACGGTTTGTGCTAGCTCTTGGAAACTTGACACAATAAAGCAGTTTCAGGTTTAATCTCTATGGTTTGTTTGCTGTTGATGTAGCCCTAAGCAGAGACTGGCGAACATCACTTTCCTGGAGAGGGGTTGCAAAGCTTCCAAAAAAGTACGATTTGCCTGAAATCTCAGCAAACATTTTTTCACCCAATATTGATGATACTTTCAGGTTTTGATCAGTACACCAATCCCACTTGGCTCACCAAATTTCGTTCTTCTAGGTTAAACCGTTCGTTTGCAGTAATCGTTTTTATTTTTAGGTTTTACTCTGTTTTCTCTTATACGGATACATGTATTTGGAACTCTAAATCAAACACCGTTTGTGCTAGGTCTTTGAAACTTGACACAATAACGCAGTTTCACGTTCTATCTCTATGGTTTGTTTGCTGTTGATGTAGCCCTAAGCAGAGACTGGGGAAAATCCCTTTCCTGGAGAGGGGTTGCCAAGCTTCCAAAAAGTACGATTTGCCTGAAATCTCAGGAAACATTTTTCACCCAAACTTGATGATACTTTCAGGTAATAATCAGTACACCAATCCCACTTGGCTCACCAAATTTCGTTCTTCTATGTTAAACCGTTCGTTTGCAGTAACCGTTTTCTTTTTTAGGTTTCACTCTCTTTTCTCCTATACATATACATGTATTTGGAACTCTAAATCAAACACGGTTTGTGCTAGCTCTTTGAAACTTGACACAATAATGCAGTTTCAAGTTCTATCTCTATGGTTTGTGTCACGACCCCCTTGCCCGCAAGGAGGACGCGACTCAGGAATCTTCTTTCAGCAGTTTATTCAGGCCCTTGATATTCTTCTAATAATTTTTCTAATTCCCGGAATAATAATTGGATGCCCCTCCCAGCCTTAATAAAGCACCTCGAACCCCAATGCGAAGCTGCCACGTGGACCCTTCTCACAGGGTGCTAGAAAACGACACGCCAACTTTCTTTGATAAGGAGTTGACAATACGCCAACTCTCTCTGATATGGAGTTGTCCTTCACAGACCACAGCGGAGCCAGCGCCATCATGTAATGGCGACCACAGTCCGCAGGAACGGCTCACCACAGCTCCCCCTTTTTGTTTCACTAAGACAATACAGTCGAGAGTAGAGGTCCTATCCCACTGTGCAGAAGTGGCTGCATAGTATGGCCCAGCCCTAGGGGGCGCCTTCCCCAGATCTGACACCATATCAGCCGACGCCTTTTTTTGTGGGGCGGGGCGGAGACAAGTCAAACCCGCATGCAATAGGACATGCTCCTTTTGAGTTCCCTCTTCTCAATGGATCACTCAAGTGCAGTGCCTTGCCTCGCATCCTGTATCGTGACGATGGTGAGTAAGAGGGAATAGCTGAGGTTGAACTGTGGCTGTCTAGAAGTACAACTACAAACAAGTTGGCAGCATCCTGAAAGAAAGGCACGGACTTTAAAGTGATAGATAAAGACCAGTGTGGAAACCCTTTTGCGTGCAATGGCAACAAGACCTGCAGAGTGCAAGGGCTTTCCAGCACTAAAAGAAAGACAAAAGAAGGACATGTCGAACCCAGTGAAATGTTAGAATAACTTGGGGTGCAACGACCATGTCAAAGGCACTAGTGTAGAAACCCATCTGCTTGCAATGGTAGCAAGACTGGCAGAGTGCAAGGGCTTTCTGACACTAAGAGAATAACGAGGAAAGACATGTCAATCCCAGTGCAATGTTATAATAACTTGGGGTGCAATGACCATGTCAAAGATTTACTGTTTAAGATGCGCAAGCCAGACCTGAGGTGAGTTGCCAGTTTCTAAAGCAGCAAGAGCTTGTGTGATCATAGCCTTATCTTGAGCACTACGAGCTTTAAGGCAACAGAGAAACCACAAACAGAGGAACATACCAAAACAACACAGTGCACCAAAAATGCCTACTCCCACCCACTCCTTAAAAAAGGAAAAAGCAGAAGATATCCAATTGGTGAATTTACCCAGAGTCACGGGATCGACACGGGTACTATTCAAGACAGCTATCTGGGTTAGTTGAGACTGGATCATGTCTTCCGCTTCCATGGACCAATTCCCGGCCAGATATCCACCAATGATGTGGGAAGTATTCCTGGAATCATTAAATCTGACAGAGGTTATACATAAATGTGCACGTTGGTCAATGCAGCCTAAAAGTACTAGGTCAGCTAATTCCTCTACCTGAGCTTAAAGAAAATCTATTCTTTGGTTGGTAGCTAAAATCCCTGACAAAATATGTTGATTAATCACATTTTGCGATTCAAGTATAGTGGACGATTGTTGAACAACTTGATTAATGGTGGCAGCAGTTTGTACTTGACTGGCCATGGCTACTCCGGCCGTAACTGCTGCAGCAGCAGATGCTGCCACGGCTGTCACTATAGCTGCTGTGATTCCAAAATCTTTGCGGACTCTAAGTAGCTCTACAATAGGAAATTTATCTGGATCCGCAGTGACTGGGATTGGGACAAATGTTGGAATTTTCATAATCACTGCTACAGTCCAAGAACCATTCCAACACTCAGATAAGAAACAGGTAATATTAGAACAATCCAGCATCCCTGATGAGGTGTCATTAGCTAAGAGGAACAGGAACAGGGATTGGATACAGACCATTGCAGGAGGCAATGTGGCACTATGTAACAGAGAGTTGAACGAAACAGATGTAAGCCTATTACCTCGTTCACTCTCCTTAGTAGTGCCAGAAACATTAGCCAGCCAACTTTTGGCTCCTAGTAATTGAGCCAATGCAGAAATATCGGCTGAAGCCCCCTTCTCATTGGAAATGAGCCATTGAAACCAGGACCAACCTGTTCCTGTAGAGGAGTTGGCATTGTTGTTAAAGTTGTAAACATATCTCTTCAGAGGGGGGGAAAAGGAGAAACCTTTAGCAACTTGATGTTTCTCCCAAGAATGATCCTGACAAGGTGTAAATGTTGGGGGAAAACCAAAATTAGGGGTACAGTAAGGAGAGGCCTTGAAATGAGTGGCATTGCAAGTACTATTAGAAGAAGGAGGCATTGGGATTAATACCTCGGAGATAATAGCTAAAGTAGTTATGTTTAAAACAGAGCTAGTTGCGGGGGTACCTGAGCCTGATTGCTACCCTGAAACTACTTGGCTCAATACAGCACTGAGAATACTCCCTGAGACTCAACTGGACCGCAATGGGTCCTCCCAGTTAGTCAAATTTTTGGTCTTAAGGCTAATACAATTAGTGTTCCCAAGGCTGAAACAAAAAACTCCTGTGAGATTAACTTGAGACTGGTTAAAAATAATTTCCATGTCCCCTCTAGGAGAGGCACAAGGAGCAGACATCTCACATGAGGTAGAAAAAAGAGTGAGGAGGACACTAGAATTACTATGAACTGGCATTGGCATTGGCCATGCCCGTGCCACTGCCCACCACTGCATTGGTGTCATCTGTACCGTTGGCACCAGCATCAGAGCCAGAGCACTCATCAGAATGAAGCTCCTCATCATGGGACTGTTGTGGCACCTCCTGCTGCTGGTTAGTAGATCTCGAGACTCTTCTTGTCAGGCGTTCAGGGATCCACAGCGGCTTTGTGCGATCCTGGGGAAAAACACATACAGATCCTCGTGCCCATGTCAGCACGGGGTCAGGGCCGTTCCATTGGCCCGTAAGAACATCCTTCCACTTAACATAGCCAGTCACAGAGGGCTGAGGGGACACATGTCTATCGGCCGCAGAGCGGCCATGAATATCCAAATTCAAAAAATTAATGGTAAAAAGAGCTAAGGACAGGCGTTCTTTAGGAGTATGGTCAACTCCTATTCCCCCTTTTTGTTTTTCTAAGGTTTCTTTTAAGGTGCGGTGGGCACGTTCAACAATGTCTTGTCCTTGAGGATTGTAAGGCAACCCATGAGCAAGTTGTACTCCCATAGTAGAACAAAAAGATGTAAACTGTCTGCCCGTATAAGCAGGTCCATTATCAGTCTTAAGGGATGCAGGTGCACCCCATGCTGCCCATGCCTCTAAGCAATGAGTAATGACATTACGTGCCTTTTCTCCCGATAAAGCAGAAGCATGAATAATTCCAGAGTATGTGTCAATAGAAACATGTACATATTTGAGGTTACCAAAGTCAGGCACGTGAGTTACGTCCATTTGCCAGACAACCAATGGCTTCAATCCTCGTGGGTTTACACCATAAGTAGGAGGATGAAGAAATGTGACACAATGGGGACATTGTAACACTATCTGACGAGCATCTGCTCTTGAGATGGAAAAACGTCTGAGCAGTGTCATAGCATTGACATGAAAGTTGTGATGAAACAATTTAGCTTCTTCTAAGGAGGAGGCCAAGCATACCAACTGGCTTCTAGTTGCCGAGTCAGCACAGGCATTACCCTGTGATAACAGGCCAGGAAGAGAGGTGTGAGCCCGAATGTGCATTGGATAGAAAGGGGCAGTACGGCTACGGATAAGCTGTTGAAGCTGATTAAAGTAAGCAGATACATTATGGGTGTCACTAATAGCTCCTACAGCCTCCAGAATTTTGAGCGCCTGCACCACATAGATGGAGTCCGAAATGAGATTGAAAGGAAAAGAACACTGTTTAAAAACTTCAGTGACAATTTGTAGTTCTACCCATTGTTGATTTCCAGGAGCAAATTGATGCTGGGCAGGGGGAGAGGCATTAATCACATAAGCTCCCATTCCAGACTTAGAGCCATCAGTAAAGATGTTAACAGCCCCCGGAATTGGAGTGGGTGAAGTCACTTTAGGGAAAATGATGGGATGTTCTTTAACAAAATGGAGTAATGGATGAGAAGGGTAATGATTGTCAATATCCCCTTGAAACGAGCAACATAGAATGGCCCAGTTTTCTAGAGTAGCACACAAAACATTAATTTGAGCTTTAGAATAGGGTATGATAAGAGAAGAAGGTGCTTGTCCAAAAAATTAAATGCTCTGTTGAATCCCTCTAAGTGCTAACGCTGCAACAGCATCAGGATAGTATTCTAAAGATTTTCCTGGGGATACATGTGGGTGGATCCATAGTAAAGGCCCATCTTGCCACAGTACTCCAGTAGGCTGCCGCATAGTGGCAAGCACACATAACTGGAAAGGTATATCACTCTGGATCCTGCATAGAGTAGCATGTTGTATAGCTTCTTCTACTTTTATAAGGGCCGCTCTGGCCTCTTTAGTGAGGGTACGAGGGGAAGTAAGATCTGAATTGCCCTTAAGAATAGCATACAAAGGCTGGAGCACGATATTAGGAATATGTAAATAACCTCTTATCCAATTAATATCTCCCAACAGTTTTTGAAAATCATTTAGAGTTTGGAGATCTTGAGTTCTTATAGTAACTTTTTGTGGTTTTAATATGTCATATCCAATCGTCGCTCCCAAATACTGAATAGAATCCCCTGTTTGAACCTTTTCAGGTGCAATATGTAATCCATATTGAGCTAACAACTTCCCCAGGTCTTTATAGGCCTCATTAACTGACTGTTGTAATTTGGCTGCCAATAATACATCATCCATATAATGAATAATCTTGATGGAATGATATTTTTTTCTGAGAGGTGCGAGTGCCTTCCCTACATACATCTGACAAATCGTAGGACTGTTAGACATTTTCTGTGGTAAAACAACCCACTCAAACCTTTGATCTGGTTCCTCGTGATTACACGAGGGAAGGGTGAAGGCAAAACGCTGTGAGTCTTTAGGATGCAAAGGAATAGAAAAGAAACAGTCTTTAATGTCAATAGCAATGATATGCCAGCCCTGAGGAACAGAGGAAAGCAGTGGCAGCCCTCTTTGAATGGGCCCCATAAGTTGCATTTGAGCATTAACTGCTCGTAAATCATGCAGTAGGTGCCACTTCCCTGATTTTTTCTTAATGACAAATATGGGAGTATTCCATGGAGAAGTAGAATGTTGAATGTGGCCCAAGTCAAGTTTTTCTTTAACTAGGTCATGGGCTGCTGCCAATTTAGCCGAGGGAAGGGGCCACTGAGGCACCCAATCAGGCTCCTCAGTGAGCCAAGTTATGGGTATTTGAGCTTGATAAGGGGCATGGCTCTATCAGGATCTCCAAAAATCTTTCCAGCGGCATCCACCATCCTTGCTACAAAATCTGAAAAGGGTTCTGTAGGGCCTTGTATAATTTCAGTCAGGTTACCAGACACCTCTCCTCTATTTGGAAGTGATTTCCATGCCCGAATGCAAATATTATTAATCTGGTCATATGCTTCAAGAGGAAATCCTGTCTGTTGATTAGCAAATCTCCCTTGCCCCAAAAGCATGTCTTTGTCCCAATGGGGGTGTCCTGCTGCATGATTTTGGGCAGCCTGCTCTGCTGTGCCCTCTAGCACAAATGCTCTCCAGTCCAAATATTTGCCTGGGGAGATGCAAGCCCGAACGAGGCTAGCCCAATCAGAGAGAGTCATGCAGTATCTGGACAGATTCTCTATCTGAGTTAGTGTAAAAGCGGCATCAACCCCATAAGTGCGCACAGACTCTGCCAGAGTCTTTACAATTTTGAAATCCAAAAGCTCATGAAATCTTCCCCTATTATCATCCTGAAAAACTGGATAAGCAAGACCCATCTCAGAGTTAACAGCCCTCCATGTTTGGGCGTGGAAAATTCGTCGCGAAACACCCCCGCCATACGGAGGCGGATCGGGAGGCTGTCCTGTCTTGAGCCCTTGCTTATCTCTGTTCCCTGTACCTAAACTCCCTAGCTGCCGAGACAGCGTCTCCAGCTCCTCCTCTTCATTATCTTCTACCTCTGACCCACTTTCACATGGGGGCGTGCGCAGCACACTGAGATCTGGATACAGTCTCCTCTCATTCTCCACGCCCCGCACACTCCCCTCTTCCTGAGACACTTCATTCTCTGTTGTTTCTGATTTTTCCTCATGTAATTGTTCTAAAACTTCTTGCCCTTTAACAAGCGCTTCTTGGCATCTGTCATCCGTAAGGCAACTACGGACCATCTTCCAGAGGGGTATCACCCCGCCCTCTAACATGCCCTGCTCACGAGCAAAATCAAGGTCTTTGCCTAATTTATCCCAGCTGGGTGTAGTGAGGCTGCCTGAAAATGCAAACCATGGTGCAGCTGTATCTACCCTCTGTAAAAATCTCTCTAAGGTACTGTGTTTCACCTCCAGTCCCTTGGAACGTAAAAGGCCATCTAGGGCCAGAAGAAGTGGACTTGAAGTCATGGCACCCATGACGCAACACAAGAAAACACAGAAATCAAAAGTAAAAATGCACAAAAACAAAACGAAAATACACAGAAAACAAAACGAAAATACAGAGTGCAATTGCTATGAGATGTAACGCCCTCACTTTATTTACAGAGGAGCAGGTACCTTTTAACGCTCCCTCGTTCTTCTAGGTTAAACCGTTCGTTTGCAGTAACCGTTTTCATTTTTAGGTTTCATTCTGTTTTTTGCTATACAGATACATGTATTTGGAACTCTAAATCAAACACGGGTTGTGCTAGCTCTTTGAAACCTGACACAATAATGCAGTTTCAAATTCTATCTCTATGGTTTGTTTGCTGTTCATGTAGCCCTAAGCAGAGACTGGCGAAAATCACTATCCTGGAGAGGCGTTGCAAATCTTCCAAAAAAGTACAATTTTCCTGAAATCTCAGCAAACATTTTCACACCCAATCTTGATGATACTTTCAGGTAATGATCAGTACACCAATCCCACTTGGCTCACCAAATTTCGTACTTCTAGGATAAACCGTTCGTTTGCAGTAACCATTTTCATTTTTAGGTTTTACTGTGTTTTCTCCTATATAGATACATGTATTTGGAACTCTAAATCAAACACTGTTTGTGCTAGGTCTTTGAAACTTGACACAATAACGCAGTTTCAAGTTCTATCTCTATGGTTTGTTTGCTGTTGATGTAGCCCTAAGCAGAGACTGGCGAAAATCACTTTCCTGAAGAGGGGTTGCCAAGCTATCAAAAAACTACGATTGCCCTGAAATCTCAGGAAACATTTTTTCACCCAATCTTGATGATACTTTCAGGTAATAATCAGTACACCAATCCCATATGGCTCAACAAATTTCGTTCTTTTAGGTTAAACCGTTCGGTTGAAGTAACCGTTTTCATTTTTAGGTTTCACTCTCTTTTCTCCTATACATATACATGTATTTGGAACACTAAGTCAAACACGGTTTGTGCTACCTCTTTGAAACTTGACACAATAAAGCAGTTTCAAGTTCTATCTCTATGGTTTTTTTGCTGTTGATGTAGCCCTAAGCAGAGACTGGCGAAAATCACTTTCCTGTAGAGGGGTTGCCAAGCTTCCAAAAAATTATGATTTCCCTGAAATCTCAGCAAACATTTTTTAACCCAATCTTGATGATACTTTCAGGTAATGATCAGTACACCAATCCCACTTGGCTCATCAAATTTGGTACTTCTAGGTTAAACCGTTCGTTTGCAGTAACCGTTTTCATTTTAGGTTTCACTCTGTTTTCTCCTATACGGATACATGTATTTGGAACTCTAAATCAAACACGGTTTGTGCTAGCTCTTTGAAACTTGACAAAATAAAGAAGTTTCAAGTTCTATCTGTATGGTTTGTTTGCTGTGATGTAGCCATAAGCAGAGACTGGCGAAAATCACTTTCCTGGAGAGGGGTTGCCAAGCTTCCAAAAAACCGATTTTCCTGAAATCTCAGGAAACATTTTTTAACCCAATCTTGATGATACTTTCAGGTAATGATCAGTACATGAATCCCACTTGGCTCACCAAATTTCGTCTTTCTAGGTTAAACCGTTCGGTTGCAGTAACCATTTTCATTTCTAGGTTTCACTCTTTTTTCTCCTATACGAATACATGTATTTGGAACTCTAAATCAAACAAGGTTTGTGCTACCTCTTTGAAACTTGACACAATAAAGAAGTTTCAAGTTCTATCTCTATGGTAGGTTTGCTGTTGATGTAGCCCTAAGTAGAGACTGGCGAAAATCATTTTCCTGAAGAGGGGTTGCCAAGCTTCCAAATAAGTACGATTGGCTTGAAATCTCAGCAAACATTTTTTCAACCAATCCTGATGATAGTTTCAGGTAATGATCAGTACACCAATCCCATTTGGCTCACCAAATTTTGTTTTTATAGGTTAAACCGTTCAATTGAAGTAACCGTTTTTATTTATAGGTTTCACTCTGTTTTCTCCTATACGGATACATGTATTTGGAACTCTAAATCAAACACGGTTTGTGCTAGCTCTTTGAAACTTGACACAATAAAGCAGTTTCAAGTTCTATCTCTATGGTTTGTTTGCTGTTGATGTAGCCCTAAGCAGAGACTGGAGAAAATCTCTTTCCTGGAGAGGGGTTGCCAAGCTTCCTAAAAAGTACGATTGGCCTGAAATCTCAAGAAACATTTTTTCACCCAATCTTGATGATACTTTCAGGTAATGATCTGTACACCAATCCCACTTGGCTCACCAAATTTAGTTCTTCCAGTTTAAACCATTCGTTTTTAGTAACCGTTTCCATTTTTAGGTTTCAGTCTGTTATCTCCTAAATGATTACATGTATTTGGAACTCTAAATCAAACACGGTTTGTGCTCGCTCTTCTAAACTTGACACAATAAAGCAGTTTCAATTTCTATTTCTATGGTTTCTTTGCTGTTGATGTAGCCCTAAGCAGAGACTGGCGAAAATCACTTTTTGGAGAGGGGTTGCCAAGCTTCCAAAAAAGTACGATTTTTCTGAAATCTCAGCAAATATTTTTTCACCCAATCTTGATGATACTTTCAGGTAATGATCAGTACACCAATCCCACTTCGCTCACCAAATTTCATACTTCTAGGTTGAACAGTTCGTTTGAAGTAACCGTTTTTATTTTTAGGTTTTACTCTGTTTTCTCCTATATGGATACATGTATTTGGAACTCTAAATCAAATACGGTTTGTGCTAGCTCTTTGAAACTTGACACAATAAAGCAGTTTCAAGATCTATCTCTATGGTTTGTTTGCTGTTGATGTAGCCCTAAGCAGAGACTGGGGAAAATCATTTTTCTGGAGAGGGGTTGCCAAGCTTCCAAAGAGTACGATTGGACTGAAATCTCAGGAAATATTTTTTCACCCAATCTTGATGATACTTTCAGGTAATGATCAGTACTCCAATCGCACTTGGCTCACCAAATTTCGTTCTTCTAGGTTAAACCGTTCGTTTGCAGTAACCGTTTTCATTTTTAGGTTTCACTCTCTTTTCTCCCATACGGATACATGTATTTGGAACTCTATATCAAACAAGGTTTGTGCTAGCTCTTTGAAACTGGACACAAAAAAGCAGTTTCAAGTTCTATCTCTATGGTTTGTTTGCTGTTGATGTAGCCCTAAGCAGAGACTGGCGAAAATCACTTTCCTGGAGAGGGGTTGCCAAGCTTCCAAAAAAGTACGAATTTCCTGAAATATCAAAAAACATTTTTTCACACAATGTTGATGATACTTTCAGGAAATGATCAGTACACCATTCCCACTTGGCTAACCAAATTTCGTTATTCTAGGTTAAACCGTTCCTTGGCAGTAACCGTTTTCATTTTTAGGTTTCACTCTCTTTTCTCCTATATGGATACATGTATTTGGAACTCTAAATCAAACACGGTTTGTGCTAGCTCTTTGAAACGTGACACAATAAAGCAGTTTCAAGTTCTATCTCTATGGTTTGTTTGCTGTTGATGTAGCCCTAAGCAGAGACTGGCGAAAATCACTTTCCTGGAGATGGGTTGCAAAGCTTCCAATAAAATACGATTGGCCTGAAATCTCAGGAAACATTTTTTAACCCAATCTTGATGATACTTTCAGGTAATGATAAGTACACCAATCCAACTTGGCTCACCAAATTTCGTTATTCTAGGTTAAACCTTTGGTTTGCAGTAACCATTTTCATTTTTAGGTTTCTCTCTGTTTTCTCCTAATTGGAATACATGCATTTGGAACTCTAAATCAAACACGGTTTGTGTTAGCTCTTTGAAACTTCACACAATAAAGCAGTTTCAAGTTCTATCTCTACGGTTTGTTTGCTGTTGATGTAGTCCTAAGCTGAGACTGGCAAAATCACTTTCCTTGAGAGGGTTTGCCAACCTTCCAAAAAACTACGATTGGCCTGAAATCTCAGGAAACATTTTTTCACCCAATCTTGATGATTCTTTCATGTAATGATCACTACACCAATCCCACTTGGCTCAACAAATTTCGTTATTCTAGGTTAAACCTTTCGTTTGCTGTAACCGTTTTCATTTTTAGGTTTCACTCTCTTTTCTCCTATACGGATACATGTATTTGTAACTCTAAATCAAACACGGTTGGTGCTAGCTCTTTGAAACTTGACAAAATAAAGAAGTTTCAAGTTCTATCTGTATGGTTTGTTTGCTGTGATGTAGCTATAAGCAGAGACTGGCGAAAATCACTTTTCTAGACAGGGGTTGCCAAGCTTCCAAAAAAGTACGAATTTCCTGAAATTTCAGCAAACATTTTTTCACCCAATCTTTATGATACATTCAGGTAATGATCAGTACACCAATCCCACTTGGCTCACCAAATTTTGTTCTTCTAGGTTAAACCGTTCGTTTGCAGTAACCGTTTTCATTTTTAGGTTTCACTCTCTTTTCTCCTATACGAATACATGTATTTGGAACTCTAAATCAAACGCGGTTTGTGGTAGCTCTTTGAAAGTTGACACAATAAAGCAGTTTCAAGCTCTATCTCTATGGTTTGTTTGCTGTTGATGTAGCCCTAAGCAGAGACTGGCGAAAATCACTTTCCTGGAGAGGGTTTGCCAAGCTTCCAAAAAACTACGATTGGCCTGAAATCTCAGGAAACATTTTTTCACCCAATCTTGATGATACCTTCAGGTAATGATCAGTACACCAATCCCACTTGGCTCACCCAATTTCGTTCTTCTAGGTTAAACCGTTCGTTTGCAGTAACCGTTTTCATTTTTAGGTTTCACTCTGTTTTCTGCTATACCAATACATGTATTTGAATCTCTAAATCAAACACGGTTTGTGCTAGCTCTTTGAAACTTGACACAATAAAGCAGTTTCAAGTTCAATTTCTATGGTTTGTTTGCTGTTGATGTAGACCTAAGCAGAGACTGGCGAAAATCACTTTCCTGGAGAGGGGTTGCCAACCTTACAAAAAAGTAAAATTTTCCTGAAATCTCAGCAAACATTTTTTTCACCCAATCTTGATGATACTTTCAGGTAATGAACAGAAGACCAATCCCACTTGGCTCACCAAATTTCGTTCTTCTAGGTTAAACCGTTCGTTGGCAGTAACCGTTTTCATTTTTAGGTTTCACTCTGTTCTCTCCTATACAAATACATGTATTTGGAACTCTAAATCAAACACGGTTTGTGCTAGCTCTTTGAAACTTGACACAATAAAGCAGTTTCAAGCTCTAACTCTATGGTTTGTTTGCTGTTGATGCAGCACTAAGCAGAGACTGGCGAAAATCACTTTCCTGGAGAGGGGTTGCCAAGCTACCAAAAAGTACGATTGTCCTGAAATCTCAGCAAATATTTTTTCACCCAATCTTGATGATACTTTCAGGTAATGATCAGTACACCAATCCCACTTGGCTCACCAAATTTCGTTCTTCTAGGTTAAAAAGTTCGTTTGCAGTAACCGTTTTAATTTTTAGGTTTCACTCTCCTTTCTCCTATAACGATACATGTATTTGGAACTCTAAATCAAACACGGTTTGTGCTTGCTCTTTGAAACATGACACAATAAAGCAGTTTCAAGTTCTATCTCTATGGTTTGTTTGATGTTGATGTAGCCCTAAGCAGAGACTGGCGAAAATCACTATCCTGGAGAGGTGTTGCCAAGCTTTCAAAAAGTACGATTTGCCTGAAATCTCAGCAAATATTTTTAACCCAATCTTGATGATAGTTTAAGGTAATGATCAGTACACCAGTCCCACTTTGTTCACCAAATTTCGTTCTTCTAGGTTAAACCGTCCGTTGGCAGTAACCGTTTTCATTTTTAGGTTTCACTCTGTTTTCTCCTATACGGATACATGTATTTGGAACTCTAAATCAAACACGGTTTGTGCTAGCTCTTTGAAACTTGACACAATAAAGCAGTTTCAAGTTCTATCTCTATGGTTTGTTTGATGTTGATGTAGCCCTAAGCAGAGACTGGCGAAAATCACTTTCCTGGAGAGGGGTTGCCAAGCTCCCAAAAAACTACGATTGGTCTGAATTCTCAGCAAAAATTTTTTCACCCAATCTTGATGATACTTTCAGGTAATGATCAGGACACCAATCTTACTTGGCTCAACAAATTTCGTACTTCTAGGTTAAACCATTCGTTTGCAGTAACCGTTTTCATTTTTAGGTTTCACTCTATTTTATTGTATAAGGATACATGTATTTGGAACTCTACATCAAACACGGTTTGTGCTAGCTCTTTGAAACTTGACACAATAAAGCAGTTTCAAGTTCTATCTCTATGGTTTTTTTGCTGGTGATGTAGCCCTAAGCAGAGACTGGCGAAAATCCCTTTCCTGGAGAGGTGTTGCCAAGCTTCCAAAAAACTACGAATGGCCAGAAATCTAAGGAAACATTTTTTCACCCAATCTGATGATACTTTCAGGTAATGATCAGTACACCAATCCCACTTGGCTCACCAAATTTTGTTTTTCTAGGTTAAACGGTTCATTTGCAGTAACCGTTTTCATTTTTAGGTTTCACTCTGTTTTCTGCTATACAAATACATGTATTTGAAACTCTAAATCAAACACGGTTTGTGCTAGCTCTTTGAAACTTGACAGAATAAAGCAGTTTCAAGTTCTATCTCTATGGTTTGTTTGCTGTTGATGTAGCCCTAAGCAGGGACTGGCGAAAATCTCTTATCTTGAAAGGGGTTGCCAAGCTTCCAAAAAAGTACGATTTTCCAGAAATCTCAGCAAACATTTTTTCACCCAATCTTTATGATACTTTCAGGTAATGATCCGTATAGCAATCCCACTTGGCTCACCAAATTTTGTTCTTCTAGCTTAAACCGTTCGTTTGCAGTATACGTATTCATTTTTAGGTTTCACTCTGTTTTCTCGTATAAGGATACATGCATTTGGGACTCTAAATCAAACACGGTTTGTGCTAGCTCTTTGAAACTTGACACAATAAAGGAGATTTCAGTTCTATCTCTATGGTTTCTTTACTGTTGATGTAGCCTTAAGTATAGACTGGTTAAAATCACTTTTCTGGAGAGGGGTTGCCAAGCTTTTAAAAAAGTATGATTGGCCTGAAATCTCAGCAAATATTTTTTCACCCAATCTTGATGATACTTTCAGGTAATGATCAGTACACCAATCCCACTTGGCTCACCAAGTTTCGTTCTTCTAGGTTAAACCATTCGTTTGCAGTAACCGTTTTCATTTTTAGGTTTCACTCTGTTTTCTCCTATAAGGATACATGTATTTGGAACTCTAAATCATATATGGTTTGTGCTAGCTCTTTGAAACTTGACACAATATAGCAGTTTCAAGTTCTATCTCTATGGTTTGTTTGCTGTTGATGTAGCCCTATGCACAGACTGGCGAAAATCACTTTCCTAAAGAGGAGTTGCCAACCTTCCAAAAAATTACGCTTGGGTTGAAATCTCAGGAAACATTTTTTCACCCAATCTTGATGATATTTTCAGGTAATGATCAGTACACCAATCCCACTTGGCTCACCAAATTTCGTTCTTCTAGGTTAAACCGTTCGTTTGCAGTAACCGTTTCCATTTTTAGGTTGCACTCTGTTTTCTCCTATACGTATACATGTATTTGGGACTCTAAATAAAACACGGTTTGTGCTAGCTCTTTGAAACTTGACACAATAAAGAAGTTTCAAGTTCTATCTCTATGATTTCTTTACTGTTGATGTAGCCTTAAGCATAGACTGGCGAAAATCACTTTCCTGGAGAGGGGTTGCCAAGCTTTTAAAAAAGTACGATTGGCCTGAAATCTCAGCAAACATTTTTTTACCCAATCTTCATGATACTTTCAGGTAATAATCAGTACACCAATCCCACTTGGCTCACCAAATTTCGTACTTCTAGGTTAAAACATTCGTTTGTAGTAACCATATTCATTTTTAGGTTTCACTCTGTTTTTTCATATACTGATACATGTATTTGGAACTCTAAATCAAACACGGTTTGTGCTAGCTCTTTGAAAAATGACACAATAGAGCAGTTTCTAATTCTATCTCTATGGTTTGTTTGCTGTTTATGTAGCCCTAAGCAGAGACTGGCGAAAATCACTTACCTGGAGAGGGGTTGCCAAGCTTTCAAAAAGTACGAATTTCCTGAAATCTCAGCAAACATTTTTTCACCCAATCTTGATGATTCTTTAAGGTAATGATCAGTACACCAATCCCACTTGGCTCACCAAATTTCGTTCTTCTAGGTTAAACCGTTCGTTTGCAGTAACCGTTTCCATTTTTAGGTTGCACTCTGTTTTCTCCTATACGTATACATGTATTTGGGACTCTAAATCAAACACGGTTTGTGCTATCTCTTGAAACTTGACACAATAAAGAAGTTTCAAGTTCTATCTCTATGATTTCTTTACTGTTGATGTAGCCTTAAGCATAGACTGGCGAAAATCACTATCCTGGAGAGGTGTTGCCAAGCTTTCAAAAAGTACGATTTGCCTGAAATCTCAGCAAATATTTTTAACCCAATCTTGATGATAGTTTAAGGTAATGATCAGTACACCAGTCCCACTTTGTTCACCAAATTTCGTTCTTCTAGGTTAAACCGTCCGTTGGCAGTAACCGTTTTCATTTTTAGGTTTCACTCTGTTTTCTCCTATACGGATACATGTATTTGGAACTCTAAATCAAACACGGTTTGTGCTAGCTCTTTGAAACTTGACACAATAAAGCAGTTTCAAGTTCTATCTCTATGGTTTGTTTGATGTTGATGTAGCCCTAAGCAGAGACTGGCGAAAATCACTTTCCTGGAGAGGGGTTGCCAAGCTCCCAAAAAACTACGATTGGTCTGAATTCTCAGCAAAAATTTTTTCACCCAATCTTGATGATACTTTCAGGTAATGATCAGGACACCAATCTTACTTGGCTCAACAAATTTCGTACTTCTAGGTTAAACCATTCGTTTGCAGTAACCGTTTTCATTTTTAGGTTTCACTCTATTTTATTGTATAAGGATACATGTATTTGGAACTCTACATCAAACACGGTTTGTGCTAGCTCTTTGAAACTTGACACAATAAAGCAGTTTCAAGTTCTATCTCTATGGTTTTTTTGCTGGTGATGTAGCCCTAAGCAGAGACTGGCGAAAATCCCTTTCCTGGAGAGGTGTTGCCAAGCTTCCAAAAAACTACGAATGGCCAGAAATCTAAAGAAACATTTTTTCACCCAATCTGATGATACTTTCAGGTAATGATCAGTACACCAATCCCACTTGGCTCACCAAATTTTGTTTTTCTAGGTTAAACGGTTCATTTGCAGTAACCGTTTTCATTTTTAGGTTTCACTCTGTTTTCTGCTATACAAATACATGTATTTGAAACTCTAAATCAAACACGGTTTGTGCTAGCTCTTTGAAACTTGACAGAATAAAGCAGTTTCAAGTTCTATCTCTATGGTTTGTTTGCTGTTGATGTAGCCCTAAGCAGGGACTGGCGAAAATCTCTTATCTTGAAAGGGGTTGCCAAGCTTCCAAAAAAGTACGATTTTCCAGAAATCTCAGCAAACATTTTTTCACCCAATCTTTATGATACTTTCAGGTAATGATCCGTATAGCAATCCCACTTGGCTCACCAAATTTTGTTCTTCTAGCTTAAACCGTTCGTTTGCAGTATACGTATTCATTTTTAGGTTTCACTCTGTTTTCTCGTATAAGGATACATGCATTTGGGACTCTAAATCAAACTCGGTTTGTGCTAGCTCTTTGAAACTTGACACAATAAAGGAGATTTCAGTTCTATCTCTATGGTTTCTTTACTGTTGATGTAGCCTTAAGTATAGACTGGTTAAAATCACTTTTCTGGAGAGGGGTTGCCAAGCTTTTAAAAAAGTATGATTGGCCTGAAATCTCAGCAAATATTTTTTCACCCAATCTTGATGATACTTTCAGGTAATGATCAGTACACCAATCCCACTTGGCTCACCAAGTTTCGTTCTTCTAGGTTAAACCATTCGTTTGCAGTAACCGTTTTCATTTTTAGGTTTCACTCTGTTTTCTCCTATAAGGATACATGTATTTGGAACTCTAAATCATATATGGTTTGTGCTAGCTCTTTGAAACTTGACACAATATAGCAGTTTCAAGTTCTATCTCTATGGTTTGTTTGCTGTTGATGTAGCCCTATGCACAGACTGGCGAAAATCACTTTCCTAAAGAGGAGTTGCCAACCTTCCAAAAAATTACGCTTGGGTTGAAATCTCAGGAAACATTTTTTCACCCAATCTTGATGATATTTTCAGGTAATGATCAGTACACCAATCCCACTTGGCTCACCAAATTTCGTTCTTCTAGGTTAAACCGTTCGTTTGCAGTAACCGTTTCCATTTTTAGGTTGCACTCTGTTTTCTCCTATACGTATACATGTATATGGGACTCTAAATAAAACACGGTTTGTGCTAGCTCTTTGAAACTTGACACAATAAAGAAGTTTCAAGTTCTATCTCTATGATTTCTTTACTGTTGATGTAGCCTTAAGCATAGACTGGCGAAAATCACTTTCCTGGAGAGGGGTTGCCAAGCTTTTAAAAAAGTACGATTGGCCTGAAATCTCAGCAAACATTTTTTTACCCAATCTTCATGATACTTTCAGGTAATAATCAGTACACCAATCCCACTTGGCTCACCAAATTTTGTACTTCTAGGTTAAAACATTCGTTTGTAGTAACCATATTCATTTTTAGGTTTCACTCTGTTTTTTCATATACTGATACATGTATTTGGAACTCTAAATCAAACACGGTTTGTGCTAGCTCTTTGAAAATTGACACAATAGAGCAGTTTCTAATTCTATCTCTATGGTTTGTTTGCTGTTTATGTAGCCCTAAGCAGAGACTGGCGAAAATCACTTACCTGGAGAGGGGTTGCCAAGCTTTCAAAAAGTACGAATTTCCTGAAATCTCAGCAAACATTTTTTCACCCAATCTTGATGATTCTTTAAGGTAATGATCAGTACACCAATCCCACTTGGCTCACCAAATTTCGTTCTTCTAGGTTAAACCGTTCGTTTGCAGTAACCGTTTCCATTTTTAGGTTGCACTCTGTTTTCTCCTATACGTATACATGTATTTGGGACTCTAAATCAAACACGGTTTGTGCTATCTCTTGAAACTTGACACAATAAAGAAGTTTCAAGTTCTATCTCTATGATTTCTTTACTGTTGATGTAGCCTTAAGCATAGACTGGCGAAAATCACTTTCCTGGAGAGGGGTTGCCAAGCTTTTAAAAAAGTACGATTGGCCTGAAATCTCAGCAAACATTTTTTCACCCAATCTTGATGATACTTTCAGGTAATGATCAGTACACCAATCCCACTTGGCTCACCAAATTTCGTTCTTCTAGGTTAAACCGTTCGTTGGCTGTAACCGTTATCATTTTTAGGTTTCACTCTCTTTTCTCCTATATGGATTCATGTATTTGGAACTCTAAATCAAACACGGTTTGTGCTAGATCTTTGAAACTTGACACAATAAAGCAGTTTCAAGTTCTATCTCTATGGTTTGTTTGCTGTTGATGTAGCCCTAAGCAGAGACTGGCGAAAATCACTTTCCTGGAGAGGGGTTGCCATGATTCCAAAAAGTATGATTTGCCTGAAATCTCAGCAAACATTTTTTCACCCAATCTTGATGATACTTTCAGGTAATGATCAGTACACCAATCCAACTTGGCTCTCCAAATTTCGTTCTTCTAGGTTAAACCGTTCGTTTGCAGTTACTGTTTTCATTTTTAGGTTTCACTCTCTTTTCTCCTATACGGATACATGTATTTGGAACTCTAAATCAAACACGGTTTGTGCTAGCTCTTTGATACTTGACACAATAAAGCAGTTTCAAGTTCTATCTCTATGGTTTGTTTGCTGTTGATGCAGCCCTAAGCACAGACTGGCAAAATCACTTTCCTAGAGAGGGGTTGCCAAGCTTCCAAAAACTACGATTGGCCTGAAATCTCAGCAAACATTTTTTCACCCAATCTTGATGATACTTCAGGTAATGATCAGTACACCAATCCCACTTGGCTCACCAAATTGCGTTATTCTAGGTTAAACCGTTCGTTTGTAGTAACCGTTTTCATTTTTAGTTTTCACTCTGTTTTCTCCTATATGGATACATGTATTTGGAACTCTAAATCAAACACGGTTTGTGCTAGCTCTTTGAAACTTGACAGAATAAAGCAGTTTCAAGTTCTATCTCTATGGTTTCTTTGCTTTTGATGTAGCCCTAAGCAGAGAATGGCAAAAATCACTTTCCTCTAGAGGGTTTGCCATGCTTCCAAAAAAATACGATTTGCCTGAAATCTCAGCAAACATTTTTTCACACAATCTTGATGATATTTTCAGGTAATGATCAGTACACCAATCCCACTTGGACTACCAAATTTCGTACTTCTATTAAACCGTTCGTTTGCAGTAACCGTTTTCATTTTTAGGTTTCACACTTTTTTCTCCTATATGGATACATGTATTAGGAACTCTAAATCAAACACGGTTTGTGCTAGCTCTTTGAAACTTGACAAAATAAAGCAGTTTCAAGTTCTATCTCTATGGTTTGTTTGCTGTTGATGTAGCCCTAAGCAGAGATTGGCGAAAATCACTTTCCTAGAGAGGGGTTGACAAGCTACCAAAAAACTATGATTGGCCTGAAATCTCAGTAAAAATTTTTTCACCCAATCTTTATGATACTTTCAGGTAATGATCAGTACACCAATC
Source organism: Ictidomys tridecemlineatus (assembly GCF_052094955.1). Classification (NCBI taxonomy): domain Eukaryota; kingdom Metazoa; phylum Chordata; class Mammalia; order Rodentia; family Sciuridae; genus Ictidomys; species Ictidomys tridecemlineatus. Next base: position 84,853,947 of record NC_135483.1, read on the forward strand.
CCACTTGTCTCACCAAATTTCGTTCTTCTAGGTTAAACCGTTCGTTTGCAGTAACCGTTTTCATTTTTAGGTTTCACTCTTTTTTCTCCTTTAAGGATACATGTATTTGGAACTCTAAATCAAGCACGGTTTGTGCTAGCTCTTTGAAACATGACACAATAAAGCAGTTTCAAGTTCTATCTCTATGGTTTGTTTGAGGTTGATGTAGCCTTAAGGAGAGACTGGCGAAAATCACTATCCTGGAGAGGGGTTGCCAAGCTTTCAAAAAAGTACGATTTGCCTGAAATCTCAGCAAACATTTTTTCACCCAATCTTGATGATACTTTCAGGTATTGTTCAGTACACCAATCCCACTTAGCCTACCAAATTTCCTACTTATAGTTTAAACCGTTCATTTGCAGTAACCGTTTTCATTTTTACGTTTCACTCTGTTTTCTCCTATAAGGATACATGTATTTGGAACTCTAAATCGAACACGGTTTGTACTAGCTCTTTGAAACTTGACAGAAGAAAGCAGTTTCAAGTTCTATCTCTATGGTTTGTTTGCTGTTGATGTAGCCCTAAGCATATAATGGCAAAAAACACTTTCCTAAAGAGGGGTTGCCAAGCTTTCAAAAAACCGATTTTCCTGAAATCTCAGCAAATATTTTTTCACCCAATCTTGATGATACTTTCAGGTAATGATCAGTATACCAATTCCACTTAGCCTGCACATTTTCGTACTTCTAGGTTAAACAGTTCGTTTGCAGTAACCGTTTTCATTTTTAGGTTTCACTCTGTTTTCTCATATACGGATACATGTATTTGGAACTCTAAATCAAAAAAGGTTTGTGCTAGCTCTTTGAAACTTGACACAATAAAGCAATATCAAGTTCTATTTCTATGGTTTGTTTGCTGTTGATGTAGCCCTAAGCAGAGACTGGCGAAAATCACGTTCCTGGAGAGGGGTTGCCAAGCTTCAAAAAAGTAAGATTTGCCTGAAATCTCAGCAAACATTTTTTCCTTCAATCTTGATAATACTTTCAGGTAATGATCAGTACACCAATCCCACTTGGCTCTCCAAATTTCCTTATTCTAGGTTAAACCGTTTGTTGGCAGTAACCGTTTTCATTTTTAGGTTTCACTCTGTTTTCTCCTATATGGATACATGTATTTCGAACTCTAAATCAAACACGGTTTTTGCTAGCTCTTTGAAACTTGACACAATAAAGCAGTTTCAAGTTCTATCTCTATGGTTTGTTTGCTGTTGATGTAGCCTTAAGCAGAGAGTGGCGAAAATTACTTTCCTGAAAAGGGGTTGCCAAGCTTCCAAAAAACTACGATTGGCCTGAAATCTCAGCAAACATTTTTTCACCCAATCTTCATGATACTTTCAGGTAACGATCAGTACACCAATCCCACTTGGGTCACCAAATTTCGTTCTTCTAGGTTAAACCGTTCGTTTGCAGTAACCGTTTTCATTTTTAGGTTTCACTCTCTTTTCTCCTATACGAATACATGTATTTGGAACTCTAAATCAAACACGGTTTGTGCTAGCTCTTTGAAACTTGACACAATAAAGCAGTTTCAAGTTCTATCTCTATGGTTTGTTTGCTGTTGATGTAGCCCTAAGCAGAGACTGGCAAAAATCACTTTTCTGGAGAGGGTTTGCCAAGCTTCCAAAAAACTACTATTGGCCTGAAATCTCAAAAAACATTTTTTTCAGCCAATCTTGATGATACTTTCAGGTAATGATTAGTACACCAATCCACTTGGCTCACCAAATTTCATTCTTCTAGGTTAAACCGTACTTTGGCAGTAACCGTTTTTATTTTTAGGTTTCACTCTGTTTTCTCCTATACCCATACATGTATTTGGAACTCTAAATCAAACACGGTTTGTGATAGCTCTTTGAAACTTGACACAATAAAGCAGTTTCAAGTTGTATCTCTATGGTTTGTTTGCTGTTGATGTAGCCCTAAGCAGAGACTGGCGAAAATCACTTTTCTGGAGAGGGGTTGCCAAGCTTCCAAAAAACTATGATTGGCTTGAAATCTCAGGAAACATTTTTTCACCCAATCTTGATGATACTTTCAGGTAATGATCAGTACACCAATCCCACTTGGCTCACCAAATTTCGTTCTACTAGGTTAAACCGTTCGTTTGCAGTAACCGTTTTCATTTTTAGATTTCACTCTGTTTTCTCCTATATGGATACATGTATTTGGAACTGTAAATTAAACACCGTTTGGGATAGATCTTTAAAAATTGACACAATAACGCAGTTTCAAGTTCTCTCTCTATGGTTTGTTTGCTGTTGATGTAGCGCTAAGCAGAGACTGGCGAAAATCACTTTCCTGGAGAGGGGTTTCCAACCTTCCAAAAAACTACGATTGGCCTGAAATTTCAGGAAATATTTTTTCACCCAATCTTGATGATACGATCAGGTAATGATCAGTACACCAATCCCACTTCTCTCACCAAATTTTGTTATTCTAGGTTAAACCGATCGTTGGCAGTAACCGTTTTCATTTTTAGGTTTCACTCTGTTTTCTCCTATATGGATACATGTATTTGGAACTCTAAATCAAACACAGTTTGTGCTAGCTCTTTGAAATTTGACACAATAAAGCAGTTTCAAGTTCTATCTCTATGGTTTGTTTGCTGTTGATGTAGCCCTAAGCAGAGACTGGCGAAAATCACTTTCATGAAGAGGAGTTGCCAAGCTTCCAAAAAACTACGATTGGCCCGAAATCTCAGCAAACATTTTTTCACCCAATCTTGATGATACTTTCAGGTAATGATCAGTACACCAATGTCACTTGGCTAACCAAATTTCGTTCTTCTCGGTTAAACCGTTCGTTTGCAGTAACCGTTTTCATTTTTACGTTTCACTATCTTTTCTCCTAAACGGATACATGTATTTGGAACTCTAAATCAAACACGGTTTGTGCTAGCTCTTTGAAACTTGACACCATAAAGCAGTTTCAAGTTCTATCTCTATGGTTTGTTTGCTGTTGATGTATCCCTAAGAAGAGACTGGCAAAAATCACTTTTCTGGAGAGGGTTTGCCAAGCTTCCAAAAAACTACTATTGGCCTAAAATATCAGGAAACATTTTTTTCACCCAATCTTGATGATACTTTCAGGTAATGATCAGTATACCAATCCCACTTGGCTCACCAAATTTCGTTCTTCTAGGTTAAACCGTTCTTTGGCAGTAACCGTTTTCATTTTTAGGTTTCACTCTGTTTTCTCCTATACCAATACATGTATTTGGAACTCTAAATCAAACATGGTTTGTGATAGCTCTTTGACTTGACACAATAAAGCAGTTTCACGTTCTATCTCTATGGTTTCTTTGCTGTTGATGTAGCCCTAAGCAGAGACTGGCGAAAATCACTTTCCTGGAGAGGGGTTGCCAAGCTTCCAAAAAACTACGATTGGATTGAAATCTCAGGAAACATTTTTTCACCCAATCTTCATGATACTTTCAGGTAATGATCAGTACAACAAAACCACTTGGCTCACAAAATTTCGTTCTTCTAGGTGAAACCGTTCGTTTGCAGTAACCGTTTTAATTTTTAGGTTTCACTCTGTTTTCTCCTATAGGGATACATGTATTGGGAACTCTAAATCAAACACTGTTTGTGCTAGCCCTTTGAAACGTGACACAATAAAGCAGTTTCAAGTTCTATCTCTATGGTTTGTTTGCTGTTGATGTAGCCCTAAGCAGAGACTGGCGAAAATCACTTTCCTGGAGAGGGGTTGCCAAGCTTTCAAAAAACTACGGTTGGCCTGAAATCTAAGGAAACATTTTTTCACCCAATCTTGATGATACTTTCAGGTAATGATCAGTACACCAATCTCACTTAGCTCACCAAATTTCGTTCTTCTAGGTTAAACCGTTCGTTTGCAGTAACCGTTTTCATTTTAAGGTTACACTCTGTTTTCTACTCTACGGATACATGTATTTGGAACTCTAAATCAAACACGGTTTGTGGTAGCTCATTGAAACTTGACACAATATAGCAGTTTCAAGTTCTATCTCTATGGTTTGTTTGCTGTTGATGTAGCCCTAAGCAGACTGGCGAAAATCACTTTCCTGGAGAGGGGTTGCAAAGCTTCCAAAAAACTACGAATGGCCTGAAATCTCAGGAAACATTTTTTCACCCAATCTTGATGATACCTTCATGTAATGATCAGTACACCAATCCCACTTGGCTCACCAAATTTCGTTCTTCTAGGTAAAACCGTTCATTTGCAGTAAACGTTTTAATCTTTAGGTTTCACTCTGTTTTTGCTATACAGATACATGTATTTGGAACACTAAATCAAACATAGTTTTTGCTAGCTCTTTGAAACTTGACACAAGAAAGCAGTTTCAAGTTCTATCTCTATGGTTTGTTTGCAGTTGATGTAGCCCTAAGCAGAGACTGGCGAAAATCACTTTCCTGAAGAGGGGTTGCCAAGCTTCCAAAAAACAAAGATTGGCCTGAAATTTCAGGAAACATTTTTTGACCCAATCTTGATGATACCTTCATGTAATGATCAGTACACCAATCCCACTTGGCTCACCAAATTTCGTTCTTCTATGTTAAACTGTTCGTTTGCAGTAAACGTTTTCATTTTTAGGTTTCACTCTGTTTTCTCCTATAGGGATACATGTATTTGGAACTCTAAATCAAACACTGTTTGTGCTAGCTCTTTGAAACTTGACACAATAAAGCAGTTTCAAGTTCTATCTCTATGGTTTGTTTGCTGTTGATGTAGCCCTAAGCAGAGATTGGCGAAAATCACTTTCCTGGAGAGTGGTTGCCAAGCTTCGAAAAAACTACAATTGGCCTGAAATCTCAGGAAATATTTTTTCACCCAATCTTGATGATACTTCCCGGTAATTATCAGTACATTAATCCCGCTTGGCTCACCAAATTTCGTTCCTCTAGGTTAAACCATTCGTTTGCAGTAACTGTTTTCATTTTTAGGTTTCACTCTTTTTTCTCCTATAGGGATACATATATTTGGAACTCTAAATCAAACCCGGTTTTGGCTTGCTCTTTGAAACTTGACACAATAAAGCAGTTTCAAGTTCTATCTTTATGGTTTGTTTGCTGTTGATGCAGCCCTAAGCAGAGACTGGCGAAAATCACTTTCCTCCAGAGGGGTTGCCAAGCTTCCAAAAAACTACAATTGGCCTGAAATATCAGGAAAAGTTTTTTCACCCAATCTTGATGAAACTTTAAGGCAATGATCAGTACACCAATCCCACTTGGCTCACCAAATTTCGTTCTTCTAGGTTAAACCGTTCGTTTGCAGTAACCGTTTTCATTTTTAGGTTTCACTCTGATTTCTGCTATACAAATACATGTATTTGAAACTCTAAATAAAACACGGTTTGTGCTAGCTATTTGAAACTTGACACAATAAAGCAGTTTCAAGTTCTGTCTCTATGGTTTGTTTGCTTTTGATGTAGCCCTAAGCAGAGACTGGCGAAAATCAATTTCCTGGAGAGGGGTTCCCAAGCTTCCAAAAAACTATAATTTGCCTGAAATCTCAAGAAACATTTTTTCACACAACCTTGATGATACTCTCAGGTAATGATCAGTACACCAATCCCACTTGGTTCACCAAATTTTGTTCTTCTAGGTTAAACCGTTTGTTTGCAGTAACCGTTTTCATTTTTAGGTTTCACTCATAAAAATGAAATGTTTCTCCTATACGGATACATGTATTTGGAACTCTAAATCAAACACGGTTTGTGGTAGCTCTTTGAAACTGGACAGAATAAAGCAGTTTCAAGTTCTTTCTCTATGGTTTGTTTGTTGTTTTTGTAGCCCTAAGCAGGGACTGGCGAAAATCATTTTCCTGGAGAGGGGTTGCCAAGCTTCCAAAAAACTACGATTTGCCTGAAATCTCAGGAAACCTTTTTTCACCCAATCTTGATGATACTTTCACGTAATGATCAGTCCACCAATCTTACTTGGCTCACCAAATTTCGTTCTACTAGGTTAAACCATTCGTTTGCAGTAACCGTTTTCATTTTTAGGTTTCACTCTGTTTTCTCCAATACGAATACATGTATTTGGAACTCTAAATCAAACACGGTTTTTGCTATCTCTTTGAAACTGTACAGAATAAAGCAGTTTCAAGTTCTATCTCTATGGTTTGTTTGCTGTTGATGTAGCCCTAAGCATGGACTGGCAAAAATCACGTTCCTGGAGAGGGGTTGCGAACCTTCCAAAAAACTGCGATTGGCCTGAAATCTCAGGAAACCTTTTTTCACCCAATCTTCATGATACCTTTAGGTAATGATCAGTACACCAATCCCACTTGGCTCACCAAATTTCGTTCTTCTAGGTTAAACCGTTCGTTTGCAGTAATCATTATCATTTTTAGGTTTCACTCTGTTTTGTCCTATACAGATACATGTATTTGGAACTCTATATCAAACACGGTTTGTGCTAGCTCTTTGAAACTTGACAGAATAAAGCAGTTTCAAGTTCTATCTCTATGGTTTGTTTGCTGTTGATGTAGCCCTAAGCAGGGCCTGGCGAAAATCACTTTACTGGAGAGGGGTTGCCAAGCTTCCAAAAAACTACGATTGGCCTGAAATCTCAGAAAACATTTTTTACCCAATCTTGATGATACTTTCACGTAATGATCAGTACACCAATCCCACTTGGCTCACCAAATTTCGTTCTTCTAGGTTAAACCGTTCGTTTGCAGTAACCGTTTTCATTTTTAGGTTTCACTCTGTTTTCTCCTATATGGATACATGTATTTGGAACTGTAAATCAAACACGGTTTTTACTTGCTCTTTGAAACTTGACACAATAAAGCAGTTTCAAGTTTTATCTCTATGTTTTGTTTGGTGTTGAGGTAGCCCTAAGCATGGACTGGCAAAAATCACTTACCTGCAGAGGGGTTGACAAGCTTCCAAAAAACTACGATTGTCCTGAAATCTCAGGAAACATTTTTTCACCCAATCTTGATGATACTTTCAGGTAATGATCAGTACACCAATCCGACTTGGCTCACCAAATTTCGTTATTCTAGGTTGAACCGTTCGTTTGCAGTAACCGTTTTCATTTTTAGGTTTCACTCTGTTTTCTGCTATACAAATACATGTATTTGAAACTCTAAATCAAACACGGTTAGTGCTAGCTCGTTGAAACTTGACACAATAAAACAGTTTCAAGTTCTATCTCTATGGTTTGTTTGCTGTTGATGTAGCCCTAAGCAGAGACTGGCGAAAATCACTTTCTTGGAGGGAGGTTGCCAACTTCCAAAAAAATACGATTGGCCTTAAATCTCAGGAAATATTTTTTCACCCAATCTTGATGATACTTTCAGGTAATAATCAGTACACCAATCCCACTTGGCTCACCAAATTTCATCCTTCTAGGTTAAACCGTTCGTTTGCAGTAACCGTTTTCATTTTTAGGTTTCACTCTGTTTTCTGCTATACGGATACATGCATTTGAAACTCTAAATCAAACACGGTTTGTGCTAGCTCTTTGAAACATGACACAATAAAGCAGTTTCATGTTCTATCTCTATGGTTTGTTTGCTGTTGATGTAGCCCTAAGCAGAGACTGGCGAAAATCACTTTCCAGGGGAGGGGTTGCGAAACTTCCAAAAAACTACGATTGTCCTGAAATCTCCAGAAACATTATTTCACCTTATCTTCATGATACTTTCACGTAATGATCAGTACACCAATCCCACTTGGCTCACCAAATTTCGTTCTTCTAGGTTAAACGATTCGTTTGCAGTAACCGTTTTCATTTTTAGGTTTCACTCTGTTTTCTCCTATACGGATACATGTATTTGGAACTCTAAATCAAACACGGTTTGTTCTAGCTCTTTGATACTTGACAGAATAAAGCAGGTTCAAGTTCTATCTCTATGGTTTGTTTGCTCTTGATGTAGCCCTAAGCAGAGACTGGCGAAAATCATTTTCCAGGAGAATGGTTGCCAATCTTCTAAAAAAATACGATTGGCCTGAAATCTCAGGAAACATTTTTTCACCCAATCTTGATGATACCTTCAGGTAATGATCAGTACACCAATCCCACTTTGCTCACCAAATTTCGTTCTTCTAGGTTTAACCGTTCGTTTGCAGTAACCGTTTTCATTTTTAGGTTTTACTCTCTTTTCTGCTATACGGATACATGTATTTGGAACTCTAAATCAAACACGGTTTGTGCTAGCTCTTTGAAACATGACAGAATAAAGCAGTTTCAAGTTCTATCTCTATGGTTTGTTTGCTGTTGATGTAGCCCTAAGCAGAGACTGGCGAAAATCACTTTCCTGGAGAGGGGTTGCCAAGCTTCCAAAAAACTACGATTGTCCTGAAATCTCTGGAAACATTATTTCACCCAATCTTGATGATACGTTCAGGTAATGATCAGTACACCAATCCCACTTGGCTCACCAAATTTCGTTCTTCTAGGTTAAACCGTTCGTTTGCAGTAACCGTTTTCATTTTTAGTTTTCACTCTGTTTTCTGCTATACGGATACATGCATTTGAAACTCTAAATCAAACAAGGTTTGTGCTAGCTCTTTGAAACTTGACACAATAAAGGAGTTTCAAGTTCTATCTCTATGGTTTGTTTGCTGTTTTTGTAGGCCTAAGCAGAGACTGGCGAAAATCACTTTCCTGGAGAGGGGTTGCCAAGTTTCCAAAAAACTACGATTGGCCTGAAATCTCAGGAAACATTTTTTCACCCAATCTTGATGATACTTTAAAGTAATGAAAAGTACACCAATCCCACTTGGCTCACCAAATTTCGTTCTTCTAGGTTAAACCGTTCGTTTGCAATAAAAGTTTTTATTTTTAGGTTTCACTCTGTTTTCTGCTATACAAATACATGTATTTGGAACTCTAAATCAAACACGGTTTGTGCTAGCTCTTTGAAACTTGACACAATAAAGCAGTTTCAAGTTCTATCTCTATGGTTTGTTTGCTGTTGATGTAGCCCTAAGCAGAGACTGGCGAAAATCACTTTGATGGAAAGGGGTTGCCAAGCTTCCAAAAAACTACGATTTGCCTGAAATCTCAGCAAACATTTTTTCACCAATCTTGATGATTCTTTCAGGTAATGATCAGTACACCAAAACCACTTGGCTCACCAAATTTCGTTCTTCTAGGTTAAACCGTTCGTTTGCAGTACCGTTTTCATTTTAGGTTTCACTCTGTTTTCTCCTATAGAAATACATGTATTTGGAACTCTAAATCAAACACGGTTTTTGCTAGCTCTTTGAAACTTGACACAATAAAGCAGTTTCAATTTTTATCTCTATGGTTTGTTTGCTTTTGAGGTAGCCCTAAGCAGAGACTGGCGAAAATCACTTTGATGGAAAGGGGTTGCCAAGCTTGCAAAAAACTACGAGTTGCCTGAAATCTCAGCAAAATTTTTTTCACCATAACTTGATGATCCTTTCAGGTAATGATCAGGACACCCAAACCACTTGGCTCACCAAATTTCGTTCTTCTACGTTAAACCGTTAATTTGCAGTAACCGTTTTCATTTTTAGGTTTCACTCTGTTTTCTCCTATAGGGGTACATGTATTTGGAACTCTAAATCAAACACGGTTTGTGCTAGCTCTTTGAAACTTGACACAATAAAGCAGTTTCAAGTTCTATCTCTATGGTTTGTTTGCTGTTGACGTAGCCCTAAGCAGAGACTGGCGAAATCACTTTGATGGAAAGGGGTTGCCAAGCGTCCAAAAACTACGAGTTGCCTGAAATCTCAGCAAATATTTTTTCACCCAATCTTGATGATTCTTTCAGGTAATGATCAGTACACCAACACCACTTGGGCTCACCAAATTTTGTTCTTCTAGGTTAAACCGTTCGTTTGCAGTAACCGTTTTCATTTTTAGGTTTCACTCTGTTTTCTCCTATAGGGATACATGTATTTGGAACTCTAAATCAAACACGGTTTGTGCTAGCTCTTTGAAACTTGACACAATAAAGCAGTTTCAAGTTCTATCTCTATGGTTTGTTTGCTGTTGATGTAGCCCTAAGCAGAGACTGGCGAAAATCTCTTTGATGGAAAGGGGTTGCCAAGCTTCCAAAAACTACGAGTTGCCTGAAATCTCAGCAAACATTTTTTCACCCAATCTTCATGATTCTTTCAGGAAATGATCAGTACACCAAAACCACTTGGCTCACCAAATTTCGTTCTACTAGGTTTAACCGTTCATTTGCAGTAACCGTTTTCATTTTTAGGTTTCACTCTGTTTTCTCCTATAGGCGTACATGTATTTGGAACTCTAAATCAAACACGGTTTGTGCTAGCTCTTTGAAACTTAACACAATAAAGCAGTTTCAAGTTCTATCTCTATGGTTTGTTTGCTGTTGATGTAGCCCTAAGCAGAGACTGGAGAAAATCACTTTGATGGAAAGGGGTTGCCAAGCTTCCAAAAAACTGCGAGTTGCCTGAAATCTCAGCAAACATTTTTTCACCCAATCTTGATGATTCTTTCAGGTAATGATCAGTACACCAAAACCACTTGGCTCACCACATTTCGTTCTTCTAGGTTAAACCGTTCGTTTGCAGTAACCGTTTTCATTTTTAGGTTTCATTCTGTTTTCTCCTATAGGGATACATGTATTTGGAACTCTAAATCAAACACAGATTGTGATAGCTCTTTGAAACTTGACACAATAAAGCAGTTTCAAGTTTTATCTCTATGGTTTGTTTGCTGTTGATGTAGCCCTAAGAAGAGACTGGCGAAAATCACTTTGATGGAAAGGGGTTGCCAAGCTTCCAAAAAACTACGAGTGTCCTGAAATCTCAGCAAACATTTTTTGACCCAATCTTGATGATTCTTTCAGGTAATGATCAGTACACCAAAACCACTTGGCTCACCAAATTTCGTTCTTCTAGGTTAAACCGTTCATTTGCAGTAACCGTTTTCATTTTTAGGTTTCACTCTGTTTTCTCCTATAGGGATACATGTATTTGGAACTCTTAATCAAACACGGTTTGTGCTAGCTCTTTGAAATTTGACACAATAAAGCAGTTTCAAGTTCTATCTCTATGGTTTGTTTGCTGTTGACGTAGCCCTAAGCAGAGACTGGCGAAAATCACTTTGATGGAAAGGGGTTGCCAAGCTTCCAAAAAACTACGAGTTGCCTGAAATCTCAGCAAACATTTTTTCACCCAATCTTGATGATTCTTTCAGGTAATGATCAGTACACCAAAACCACTTGGCTCACCAAATTTCTTTCTTCTAGGTTAAACCGTTCATTTGCAGTAACCGTTTTCATTTTTAGGTTTCACTCTGTTTTCTCCTATAGGGATACATGTATTTGGAACTCTTAATCAAACACGGTTTGTGCTAGCTCTTTGAAATTTGACACAATAAAGCAGTTTCAAGTTCTATCTCTATGGTTTGTTTGCTGTTGACGTAGCCCTAAGCAGAGACTGGCGAAAATCACTTTGATGGAAAGGGGTTGCCAAGCTTCCAAAAAACTACGAGTTGCCTGAAATCTCAGCAAACATTTTTTCACCCAATCTTGATGATTCTTTCAGGTAATGATCAGTACACCAAAACCACTTGGCTCACCACATTTCGTTCTTCTAGGTTAAACCGTTCGTTTGCAGTAACCGTTTTCATTTTTAGGTTTCATTCTGTTTTCTCCTATAGGGATACATGTATTTGGAACTCTAAATCAAACACGGTTTGTCATAGCTCTTTGAAACTTGACACAATAAAGCAGTTTCAAGTTCTATCTCTATGGTTTGTTTGCTGTTGATGTAGGCCTAAGCAAAGACTGGCGAAAATCACTTTGATGGAAAAGGGTTGCCAAGCGTCCAAAAAACTACGAATTGCCTGAAATCTCAGCAAAACATTTTTTTACCCAATCTTGATGATTCTTTCAGGTAATGATCAGTACACCAAAACCACTTGGCTCACCAAATTTCGTTCTTCTAGGTTAAACCGTTCGTTTGCAGTAACCGTTTTCATTTTTAGGTTTCACTCTGTTTTCTACTATAGGGATACATGTATTTGGAACTCTAAATGAAAGACGGTTTGTGCTAGCTTTTTGAAACTTCACACAATAAAGCAGTTTCAAGTTCTATCTCTATGGTTTGTTTGCTGTTGATGTAGCCCTAAGGAGAGACTGGCGAAAATGACTATGATGGAAAGGGGTTTCCAAGCTTCCAAAAAACTACGAGTTTCCTGAAATCTCAGCAAACATTTTTTCACCCAATCTTGATGATTCTTTCAGGTAATGATCAGTACATTAAAACTACTTGGCTCACCACATTTCGTTCTTCTAGGTTAAACCATTCGTTTTCAGTAACCGTTTTCATTTTTAGGTTTCACTCTGTTTTCTCCTATAGGGATACATGTATTTGGAACTCTAAATCAAACACGGTTTGTGCTAGCTCTTTGAAACTTGACACAATAAAGCAGTTTCAAGTTCCATCTCTATGTTTTGTTTGCTGTTGATGTAGCCCTAAGCAGAGACTGGCGAAAATCACTTTGATGGAAAGGGGTTGCCAAGCTTCCAAAAAACTACAAGTTGCCTGAAATCTCAGCAAACATTTTTTCACCCAATCTTGATGATTCTGTCAAGTAATGATCAGTACACCAAAACCACTTGGCTCACCAAATTTCGTTCTTCTAGGTTAAACCGTTCATTTGCAGTAACTGTTTTCATTTTTAGGTTTCACTCTGTTTTCTCCTATAGGGATACATGTATTTGGAACGCTAAATCAAACACGGTTTGTGCTAGCTCTTTGAAACTTGACACAATAAAGCAGTTTCAAGTTCTATCTCTATGGTTTGTTTGCTGTTGATGTAGCCCTAAGCAGAGACTGGCGAAAATCACTTTGATGGAAAGGGGTTGCCAAGCGTCTAAAAAACTACGAATTGCCTGAAATCTCAGCAAACATTTTTTCACCATATATTGATGATTCTTTCAGGTAATGATCAGTACACCAAAACCACTTGGCTCACCAAATTTCGTTCTTCTAGGTTAAACCGTTCATTTGCAGTAACCGTTTTCATTTTTAGGTTTCACTCTGTTTTCTCCTATAGGGATACATGTATTTGGAATTCTAAATCAAACACGGTTTGTACTAGCTCTTTGAAACTTGACACAATAAAGCAGTTTCAAGTTCTATCTCTATGGTTTGTTTGCTGTTGATGTAGCCCTAAGCAGAGACTGGAGAAAATCACTTTGATGGAAAGGGGTTGCCAAGCTTCCAAAAAAACTACGAATTGCCTGAAATCTCAGGAAACATTTTTTCACCCTATATTGATGATTCTTTCAGGTAATGATCACTACACCAAAACCACTTGGCTCACCAAATGTCGTTCTTCTAGGTTAAACCGTTTGTTTGCAGTAACAGTTTTCATTTTTAGGTTTCACTCTGTTTTCTCCTATAGGGATACATGTATTTGGAACTCTAAATCAAACACGGTTTGTGTTAGCTCTTTCAAACTTGACACAATAAAGCAGTTTCAAGTTCTATCTCTATGGTTTGTTTGCTGTTGATGTAGCCCTAAGCAGAGACTGGCGAAAATCACTTTGATGGAAAGGGGTTGCCAAGCTTCCAAAACACTACGAGTTGCCTGAAATCTCTGCAAACATTTTTTCACCCAATCTTGACGATTCTTTCAGGTAATGATCAGTACACCAAAACCACTTGGCTCACCAAATTTCGTTCTTCTAGGTTAAACCGTTCATTTGCAGTTACCGTTTTCATTTTTAGGTTTCACTCTTTTTTCTCCTATAGGGATACATGTATTTGGAACTCTAAATCAAACACAGTTTCTGCTAGCTCTTTGAATCTTGACACAATAAAGCAGTTTCAAGTTCTATCTCTATGGTTTGTTTGCTGTTGATGTAGCCCTAAGCAGAGACTGGCGAAAATCACTTTGATGAAAAGGGGTTGCCAAGCTTCCACAAATCTACGAGTTGCCTGAAATCTCAGCAAACATTTTTTCACCATATCTTGATGATTCTTTCAGGTAATGATCAGTACAGCAAAACCACTTGGCTCACCAAATTTTGTTCTTCTAGGTTAAACCGTTCATTTGCAGTAACCGTTTTCATTTTTAGGTTTCACTCTGTTTTCTTCTATAGGGATACATGTATTTGGAACTCTAAATCAAACACGGTTTGTGCTAGCTCTTTGAAACTTGACACAATAAAACAGTTTCAAGTTCTATCTCTATGGTTTGTTTGCTGTTGATGTAGCCCTAAGCAGAGACTGGCGAAAATCACTTTGATGGAAAGGGGTTGCCAAGCTTCCAAAAAACTACGAGTTGCCTGAAATCTTAGCAAACATTTTTTCACCCAATCTTGATGATTCTTTCAGGTAATGATCAGTACACCAAAACCACTTGGCTCACCAAATTTCGTTCTTCTAGGTTAAACCGTTCGTTTGCAGGAACCGTTTTCATTTTTAGGTTTCACTCTGTTTTCTCCTATAGGGATACATGTATTTGGAAATCTGAATCAAACACGATTTGTGCGAGCTCCTTGAAACTTGACACAATAAAGCAGTTTCAAGTTCTATTTGTATGGTTTGTTTGCTGTTGATGTAGCCCTAAGCAGAGACTGGCGAAAATCACTTTGATGGAAAGGGGTTGCCAAGCTTCCAAAAAACTACGAGTTGCCTGAAATCTCTGCAAACATTTTTTCACCCAATCTTGATGATTCTTTCATGTAATGATCACTACACCAAAACCACTTGGCTCACCAAATTTCGTTCTTCTAGGTTAAACCGTTCGTTTGCAGTAACCGTTTTCATTTTTAGGTTTCACTCTGTTTTCTCCTATAGGGATACATGTATTTGGAACACTAAATCAAACACTTTTTTTGCTAGCTCTTTAAACATGACACAATAAAGCAGTTTCAAGTTCTATCTCTATGTTTTGTTTGCTGTTGATGTAGCCCTAAGCAGAGACTGGCGAAAATAACTTTGATGGAAAGGGGTTGCCAAGCTTCCAAAAAACTACGAGTTGCCTGAAATCTCAGCATACATTTTTTCACCCAATCTTGATGATTCTTTCAGGTAATTATCAGTAAACCAAAACCACTTGGCTCACCAAATTTCGTTCTTCTAGGTTAAACCGTTCCTTTGCAGTAACCGTTTTTATTTTTAGGTTTCACTCTGTTTTCTCCTATAGGGACACATGTATTTGGAACTCTAAATAAAACACGGTTTTTGCTAGCTATTTTAAACTTGACAAAATAAAGCAGTTTCAAGTTCTATCTCTATGGTTTGTTTGCTGTTGATGTAGCCCTAAGCAGAGACTGGCGAAAATCACTTTGATGGAACGGGGTTGCCAAGCTTCCAAAAAACTACGAGTTGCCTGAAATCTCAGCAAACATTTTTTCTCCCAATATTGATGATTCTTTCAGGTAATGATCAGTACAGCAAAACCACTTGGCTCACCAAATTTCGTTCTTCTAGGTTAAACCGTTCGTTTGCAGTAACCGTTTTCATTTTTAGGTTTCACTTTGTTTTCTCCTATAGGGATATATGTATTTTGAACTCTAAATGAAAGACGGTTTGTACTAGCTCTTTGAAACTTGACACAATAAAGCAGTTCAAGTTCTATCTCTATGGTTTGTTGCTGTTGATGTAGCCCTAAGCAGTGACTGGCGAAAATCACTTTGATGGAACGGGGTTGCCAAGCTTCCAAAAAACTACGAGTTGCCTGAAATCTCAGCAAACATTTTTTTCTCCCAATATTGATGATTCTTTCAGGTAATGATCAGTACACCAAAACCACTTGGCTCACCAAATTTCGTTCTTCTAGGTTAAACCGTTCGTTTGCAGTAACCGTTTTCATTTTTAGGTTTCACTCTGTTTTCTCCTATAGGGATACATGTATTTGGAACTCTAAATCAAACACGGTTTGTGCTAGCTCTTTGAAACTTGACACAATAAAGCAGTTTCAAGTTCTATCTCTATGGTTTGTTTGCTGTTGACGTAGCCCTAAGCAGAGACTGGCAAAAATCACTTTGATTGAAAGGGTTTGCCAAGCTTCCAAAAAACTACGAGTTGCCTGAAATCTCAGCAAATATTTTTTGACCCAATCGTGATGATTCTTTCAGGTAATGATCAGTACACCAAAACAACTTGTCTCACCAAATTTCGTTATTCTAGGTTAAACCGTTCGTTTGCACTAACCGTTTTCATTTTTAGGTTTCACTCTGTTTTTTGCTATAGGGATACATGTATTTGGAACGCTAAATCAAACACGGTTTGTACTAGCTCTTTGAAACTTGACACAATAAAGCAGTTTCAAGTTCTATCTCTATGGTTTGTTTGCTGTTGATGTAGCCCTAAGCAGAGACTGGAGAAAATCACTTTGATGGGAAGGGGTTGCCAAGCTTCCAAAAAACTACGAATTGCCTGAAATCTCAGGAAACATTTTTTCACCCAATATTGATGATTCTTTCAGGTAATGATCAGTACAGCAAAACCACTTGGCTCACCAAATGTCGTTCTTCTAGGTTAAACCGTTTGTTTGCAGTAACAGTTTTCATTTTTAGGTTTCACTCTGTTTTCTCCTATAGGGATACATGTATTTGGAACTCTAAATCAAACACAGTTTGTGTTAGCTCTTTGAAACTTGACACAATAAAGCAGTTTCAAGTTCTATCTCTATGGTTTGTTTGCTGTTGACGTAGCCCTAAGCAGTGACTGGCGAAAATCACTTTGATGGAACGGGGTTGCCAAGCTTCCAAAAAACTACGAGTTGCCTGAAATCTCAGCAAACATTTTTTTCTCCCAATCTTGATGATTCTTTCAGGTAATGATCAGTACACCAAAACCACTTGGCTCACCAAATTTCGTTCTTCTAGGTTAAACCGTTCGTTTGCAGTAACCGTTTTCATTTTTAGGTTTCACTCTGTTTTCTCCTATAGGGATACATGTATTTGGAACTCTAAATCAAACACGGTTTGTGCTAGCTCTTTGAAACTTGACACAATAAAGCAGTTTCAAGTTCTATCTCTATGGTTTGTTTGCTGTTGACGTAGCCCTAAGCAGAGATTGGCGAAAATCACTTTGATGGAAAGGGGTTGCCAAGCTTCCAAAAAACTACGAGTTGCCTGAAATCTCAGCAAATATTTTTTCACCATATCTTGATGATTCTTTCAGGTAATGATCAGTACACTAAAACCATTTGGCTCACCAAATTTCGTTCTTCTAAATTAAACCGTTCGTTTTCAGTAACCGTTTTCATTTTTAGGTTTCACTCTGTTTTCTCCTATAGAGATACATGTATTTGGAACTCTAAATGAAAGACGGTTTGTGCTAGTTTTTAGAAACTTGACACAATAAAGCAGTTTCAAGATCTATCTCTATGGTTTGTTTGCTGTTGATGTAGCCCTAAGCAGAGACTGGCGAAAATCACTTTGATGAAAAGGGGTTGCCAAGCTTCCAAAAAACTACGAGTTGCCTGAAATCTCAGCAAACATTTTTTCACCATATCTTGATGATTCTTTCAGGTAATGATCAGTACACCAAAACCACTTGGCTCACCAAATTTTGTTCTTCTAGGTAAAACCGTTCGTTTGCAGTAACCGTTTTCATTTTTAGGTTTCACTCTCTTTTCTCCTATAGGGATACATGTACTTGGAACTCTAAATCAAACACGGTTTGTGCTAGCTCTTTGAAACTTGACACAATAAAGCAGTTTCAAGTTCTATCTCTATGGTTTGTTTGCTGTTGATGTAGCCCTAAGCAGAGACTGGCGAAAATCACTTTGATGGAAAGGGGTTGCCAAGCTTCCAAAAAACTACGAGTTGCCTGAAATCTCAGCAAACATTTTTTCTCCCAATCTTGATGATTCTTTCAGGTAATGATCAGTACACCAAAACCACTTGGCTCACCAATTTTCGTTCTTCTAGGTTAAACCATTCGTTTGCAGTAACCGTTTTCATTTTTAGGTTTCACTCTGTTTTCTCCTATAGGGATACATGTATTTGGAACTCTAAATCAAACACGGTTTGTGCTAGCTCTTTGAAACTTGACACAATAAAGCAGTTTAAAGTTCTATCTCTATGGTTTGTTTGCTGTTGATGTAGCCCTAAGCAGAGACTGGCGAAAATCACTTTGATGAAAAGGGGTTGCCAAGCTTCCACAAATCTACGAGTTGCCTGAAATCTCAGCAAACATTTTTTCACCATATCTTGATGATTCTTTCAGGTAATGATCAGTACAGCAAAACCACTTGGCTCACCAAATTTTGTTCTTCTAGGTTAAACCGTTCATTTGCAGTAACCGTTTTCATTTTTAGGTTTCACTCTGTTTTCTTCTATAGGGATACATGTATTTGGAACTCTAAATCAAACACGGTTTGTGCTAGCTCTTTGAAACTTGACAGAATAAAACAGTTTAAACTTCTATCTCTATGGTTTGTTTGCTGTTGATGTAGCCCTAAGCAGAGACTGGCGAAAATCACTTTGATGGAAAGGGGTTGCCAAGCTTCCAAAAAACTGCGAGTTTCCTGAAATCTTAGCAAACATTTTTTCACCCAATCTTGAAGATTCTTTCAGGTAATGATCAGTACACCAAAACCACTTGGCTCACCAAATTTCGTTCTTCTAGGTTAAACTGTTCATTTGCAGTAACCGTTTTCATTTTTAGGTTTCACTCTGTTTTCTCCTATAGGGATACATGTATTTGGAACTCTAAATCAAACACGGTTTTTGCTAGCTCTTTGAAACTTGACACAATAAAGCAGTTTCAAGTTGTATCTCTATGGTTTGTTTACTGTTGATGTAGCGCTAAGCAGAGACTGGTGAAAATCACTTTGATGGAAAGGGGTTGCCAAGATTCCTAAAAACTACGAGTTGCCTGAAATCTCAGCAAACATTTTTTCACCCAATCTTGATGATTCTTTCATGTAATGATCAGTACATTAAAACCACTTGGCTCACCAAATTTCGTTCTTCTAAGTAAAACCCGTCGTTTGCAGTAACCGTTTTCATTTTTAGGTTTCAGTCTGTTTTCTCCTATAGGGATACATGTATTTGGAACTCTAAATCAAACACGGTTTGTGCTAGCTCTTTGAAACTTGACACAATAAAGCAGTTTCAAGTTCTATCTCTATGGTTTGTTTGCTGTTGATGTAGCCCTAAGCAGAGACTGTTAAAAATCACTTTGATGTAAAGGGGTTGCCAAGCTTCCAAAAAACTACGGGTTGCCTGAAATTTCTGGAAACATTTTTTCACCCAATCTTGATGATTCTTTCAGGTAATGATCAGTACAGCAAAACCACTTGGCTCACCAAATTTCGTTCTTCTAGGTTAAACCGTTCATTTGCAGTAGCCGTTTTCATTTTTAGGTTTCAATCTGTTTTCTCCTATAGGGATACATGTATTTGGAACTCTAAATCAAACACGGTTTGAGCTAGCTCTTTGAAACTTGACACAATAAAGCAGTTTCAAGTTCTATCTCTATGGTTTGTTTGCTGTTGATGTAGCCCCAAGCAGAGACTGGCGAAAATCACTTTGATGGAAAGGGGTTGCCAAGCTTCCAAAAAACTACGAGTTGCCTGAAATCTCAGCAAATATTTTTTCACCATATCTTGATGTATCTTTCAGGTAATGATCAGTACACTAAAACCATTTGGCTCACCAAATTTCGTTCTTCTAGGTTAAACCGTTCGTTTTCAGTAACCGTTTTCATTTTTATGTTTCACTCTGTTTTCTCCTATAGGGATACATGTATTTGGAACTCTAAATGAAAGACGGTTTGTGCTAGTTTTTAGAAACTTGACACAATAAAGCAGTTTAAAGTTCTATCTCTATGGTTTGTTTGCTGTTGATGTAGCCCTAAGCAGAGACTGGCGAAAATCACATTGATGGAAAGGGGTTGCCAAGCTTCCAAAAAACTACGAGTTTCCTGAAATCTCTGCAAACATTTTTTCACCATATCTTGATGATTCTTTCAGGTAATGATCAGTACACCAAAACCACTTGGCTCACCAAATTTCGTTCTTCTAGGTAAAACCGTTCGTTTGCAGTAACCGTTTTCATTTTTAGGTTTTACTCTGTTTTCTCCTGACGGGATACATGTATTTGGAACTCTAAATCAAACACGGTTTGTTCTAGCTCTTTGAAACTTGACACAATAAAGCAGTTTCAAGTTCTGTCTCTATGGTTTGTTTGCTGTTGATGTAGCCCTAAGCAGAGACTGGCAAAAATCACTTTGATGGAAAGGGGTTGCCAAGCTTCCAAAAAACTACGAGTTGCCTGAAATCTCCGCAAACATTTTTTCACCTAATCTTGATGATTCTTTCAGGTAATGATCAGTACAGCAAAACCATTTGGCTCACCAAATTTCGTTCTTCTAGGTTCAACCGTTCGTTTGCAGTAACCGTTTTCATTTTTAGGTTTCACTCTGTTTTCCTCCTGACGGGATACATGTATTTGGAACTCTAAATCAAACACGGTTTCTGCTAGCTCTTTGAAACTTGACACAATAAAGCAGTTTCAAGTTTTATCTCTATGGTTTGTTTGATGTTGATGTAGCCCTAAGCAGAGACTGGCGAAAATCATTTTGATGGAAAGGGGTTGCCAAGCTTCCAAAAAACTAAGAGTTGCCTGAAATCTCAGCAAACATTTTTTCACCCAAATTGATGATTCTTTCAGGTAATGATGAGTACACCAAAACCACTTGGCTCACCAAATTTCGTTCTTCTAGGTTAAACCGTTCATTTGCAGTAACCGTTTTCATTTTTAGGTTTCACTCTGTTTTCTCATATAGGGATACATGTATTTGGAACTCTAAATCAAACACGGTTTGTGCTAGCTCTTTAAAACTTGACACAATAAAGCAGTTTCAAGTTCTATCTCTATGGTTTTTTTGCTGTTGATGTAGCCCTAAGCAGAGACTGGCGAAAATCACTTTGATGGAACGGGGTTGCCAAGCTTCCAAAAAACTACGAGTTGCCTGAAATCTCAGCAAACATTTTTTCACCAATCTTGATGATTCTTTCAGGTAATGATCAGTACACCAAAACCACTTGGCTCACCAAATTTGGTTCTTGTAGGTTAAACCGTTCGTTTGCAGTAACTGTTTTCATTTTTAGGTTTCACTCTGTTTTCTCCTATAGGGATACATGTATTTGGAACTCTAAATCAAACAAGGTTTGTGCTAGCTCATTGAAACATGACACAATAAAGCAGTTTCAAGTTCTATCTCTATGGTTTGTTTGCTGTTGATGTAGCCCTAAGCAGAGACTGGCAAAAATCACTTTGATGAAAAGCGGTTGCCAAGCTTCCAAAAAACTAGGAGTTGCCTGAAATCTCAGCAAACATTTTTTGACCCAATCTTGATGATTCTTTCAAGTAATGATCAGTACACGAAAACCAAATGGCTCACCAAATTTCGTTCTTCTAGGTTAAACCGTTCGTTTGCAGTAACCGTTTTCATTTTTATGTTTCACTCTGTTTTCTTTTATAGGGATACTTGTATTTGGAACTCTAAATCAAACACGGTTTGTGCTAGCTCTTTGAAACTTGACACAATAAAGCTTTTTCAAGTTCTATCTCTATGGTTTTTTTGCTGTTGATGTAGCCCTAAGCAGAGACTGGCGAAAATCACTTAAATGGAAAGGGGTTGCCAAGCTTCCAAAAAACTAGAAGTTGCCTGAAATCTTAGCAAACCTTTTTTCACCATATCTTGATGATTCTTTCAGGTAATGATCAGTACACCAAAACCACTTGGCTCACCAAATTTAGTTCTTCTAGGTTAAACCGTTCGTTTGCAGTAACCGTTTTCATTTTTAGATTTCACTCTGTTTTCTCCTATAGCGATACATGTATTTGGAACTCTACATGAAAGACGGTTTGTGCTAGCTCGTTGAAACTTGACACAATAAAGCAGTTTCAAGTTCTATCTCTATGGTTTGTTTGCTGTTGTCGTAGCCCTAAGCAGAGACTGGCGAAAATCACTTTGATGGAAAGGGGTTGCCAAGCTTCCAAAAAACTACGAGTTTCCTGAAATCTCAGCAAACATTTTTTCTCCCAATCTTGATGATTCTTTCAGGTAATGATCAGTACAGCAAAACCACTTGGCTCACCAAATTTCGTTCTTCTAGGTTAAACCGTTCATTTGCAGTAACCGTTTTCATTTTTAGGTTTCACTCTGTTTTCTCATATAGGGATACATGTATTTGGAACTCTAAATCAAACACGGTTTGTGCTAGCTCTTTAAAACTTGACACAATAAAGCAGTTTCAAGTTCTATCTCTATGGTTTTTTTGCTGTTGATGTAGCCCTAAGCAGAGACTGGCGAAAATCACTTTGATGGAACGGGGTTGCCAAGCTTCCAAAAAACTACGAGTTGCCTGAAATCTCAGCAAACATTTTTTCACCCAATCTTGATGATTCTTTCAGGTAATGATCAGTACACCAAAACCACTTGGCTCACCAAATTTCGTTCTTGTAGGTTAAACCGTTCGTTTGCAGTAACTGTTTTCATTTTTAGGTTTCACTCTGTTTTCTCCTATAGGGATACATGTATTTGGAACTCTAAATCAAACAAGGTTTGTGCTAGCTCATTGAAACATGACACAATAAAGCAGTTTCAAGTTCTATCTCTATGGTTTGTTTGCTGTTGATGTAGCCCTAAGCAGAGACTGGCAAAAATCACTTTGATGAAAAGCGGTTCCAAGCTTCCAAAAAACTAGGAGTTGCCTGAAATCTCAGCAAACATTTTTTGACCCAATCTTGATGATTCTTTCAAGTAATGATCAGTACACGAAAACCAAATGGCTCACCAAATTTCGTTCTTCTAGGTTAAACCGTTCGTTTGCAGTAACCGTTTTCATTTTTATGTTTCACTCTGTTTTCTTTTATAGGGATACTTGTATTTGGAACTCTAAATCAAACACGGTTTGTGCTAGCTCTTTGAAACTTGACACAATAAAGCAGTTTCAAGTTCTATCTCTATGGTTTTTTTGCTGTTGATGTAGCCCTAAGCAGAGACTGGCGAAAATCACTTAAATGGAAAGGGGTTGCCAAGCTTCCAAAAAACTAGAAGTTGCCTGAAATCTTAGCAAACCTTTTTTCACCATATCTTGATGATTCTTTCAGGTAATGATCAGTACACCAAAACCACTTGGCTCACCAAATTTAGTTCTTCTAGGTTAAACCGTTCGTTTGCAGTAACCGTTTTCATTTTTAGATTTCACTCTGTTTTCTCCTATAGCGATACATGTATTTGGAACTCTACATGAAAGACGGTTTGTGCTAGCTCGTTGAAACTTGACACAATAAAGCAGTTTCAAGTTCTATCTCTATGGTTTGTTTGCTGTTGTCGTAGCCCTAAGCAGAGACTGGCGAAAATCACTTTGATGGAAAGGGGTTGCCAAGCTTCCAAAAAACTACGAGTTTCCTGAAATCTCAGCAAACATTTTTTCTCCCAATCTTGATGATTCTTTCAGGTAATGATCAGTACACCAAAACCACTTGGCTCACCAAATTTCGTTCTTCTAGGTTAAACCGTTCATTTGCAGTAACCGTTTTCATTTTTAGGTTTCACTCTGTTTTCTCATATAGGGATACATGTATTTGGAACTCTAAATCAAACACGGTTTGTGCTAGCTCTTTAAAACTTGACACAATAAAGCAGTTTCAAGTTCTATCTCTATGGTTTTTTTGCTGTTGATGTAGCCCTAAGCAGAGACTGGCGAAAATCACTTTGATGGAACGGGGTTGCCAAGCTTCCAAAAAACTACGAGTTGCCTGAAATCTCAGCAAACATTTTTTCACCCAATCTTGATGATTCTTTCAGGTAATGATCAGTACACCAAAACCACTTGGCTCACCAAATTTCGTTCTTGTAGGTTAAACCGTTCGTTTGCAGTAACTGTTTTCATTTTTAGGTTTCACTCTGTTTTCTCCTATAGGGATACATGTATTTGGAACTCTAAATCAAACAAGGTTTGTGCTAGCTCATTGAAACATGACACAATAAAGCAGTTTCAAGTTCTATCTCTATGGTTTGTTTGCTGTTGATGTAGCCCTAAGCAGAGACTGGCAAAAATCACTTTGATGAAAAGCGGTTCCAAGCTTCCAAAAAACTAGGAGTTGCCTGAAATCTCAGCAAACATTTTTTGACCCAATCTTGATGATTCTTTCAAGTAATGATCAGTACACGAAAACCAAATGGCTCACCAAATTTCGTTCTTCTAGGTTAAACCGTTCGTTTGCAGTAACCGTTTTCATTTTTATGTTTCACTCTGTTTTCTTTTATAGGGATACTTGTATTTGGAACTCTAAATCAAACACGGTTTGTGCTAGCTCTTTAAAACTTGACACAATAAAGCAGTTTCAAGTTCTATCTCTATGGTTTGTTTGCTGTTGTCGTAGCCCTAAGCAGAGACTGTCGAAAATCACTTTGATGGAAAGGGGTTGCCAAGCTTCCAAAAAACTATGAGTTTCCTGAAATCTCAGCAAACAAATTTCACCCAATCTTGATGATTCTTTCACTTAATGATCACTACACCAAAGCCACTTGGCTCACCAAATTTAGTTCTTCTAGGTTAAACAGTTCCTTTGCAGTAACCGTTTTCATTTTTAGGTTTCACTCTGTTTTCTCCTATAGGGATACATGTATTTGGAACTCTAAATGAAAGACGGTTTGTGCTAGCTCTTTGAAACTTGACACAATAAAGCAGTTTCAATTCTATCTCTATGGTTTGTTTGCTGTTGATGTAGCCCTAAGCAGAGACTGGCGAAAATCACTTAGATGGAAAGGGGTTGCCAAGCTTCCAAAAAACTACGAGTTTCCGGAAATCTCAGCAAACAAATTTCACCCAATCTCGATGATTCTTTCAGGTATTGATCAGTACACCAAATCCACTTGGCTTACCAAATTTCGTTCTTCTAGGTTAAACCGTTCGTTTGCACTAACCGTTTTCAATTTTAGGTTTCACTCTGTTTTCTCCTATAGGGATACATGTATTTGGAATTCTAAATCAATCATGGTTTGTGCTAGCTCTTTGAAACTTGACACAATAAAGCAGTTTCAAGTTCTATCTCTATGGTTTGTTTTCTGTTGATGTAGCCCTAAGCAGAGACTTGGGAAAATCACTTTGATGGAAAGGGGTTGCCAAGCTTCAAAAAAACTACGAGTTGCCTGTAATCTCAGCAAACATTTTTCACCCAATCTTGATGATTCTTTCAGGAAATGATCACTACACCAAAACTACTTGGCTAACCAAATTTCGTTCTTCTAGGTTAAACCGTTCGTTTGCAGTAACCGTTTTCATTTTTAGGTTTCACTCTGTTTTCTCCTATAGGGATACATGTATTTGGAACTCTAAATCAAACACGGTTTGATCTAGCTCTTTGAAACTTGACACAATAAAGCAGTTTTAAGTTCTATCTCTATGGTTTGTTTCCTGTTGATGTAGCCCTAAGCAGAGACTGGCGAAAATCACTTTGATGGAAAGGGGTTGCCAAAAAACTACGAGTTGCCTGAAATCTCAGCAAATATTTTTTCACCCAATCTTGATGATTCTTTCAGGTAATGATCAGTACACCAAAACCACTTGGCTCACCAAATTTCGTTCTTCTAGGTTAAACCGTTCGTTTGCAGTAACCGTTTACATTTTTAGGTTTCACTCTGTTTTCTCCTATAGGGATACATGTATTTGGAACTCTAAATGAAAGACGGTTTGTGCTAGCTCTTTGAAACTTGACACAAAAAAGCAGTTTCAACTTCTATCTCTATGGTTTGTTTGCTGTTGATGTAGCCCTAAGCAGAGACTGGCGAAAATCACTTTGAATAAAAGGGGTTTCCAAGCTTCCAAAAAACTACGAGTTGCCTGAAATCTCAGCAAACATTTTTTCACCCAATCTTGATGATTCTTTCAGGTAATGATCAGTACACCAAAACCACTTGGCTCACCAAATTTCGTTCTTCTAGGTTAATCCGTTCGTTTGCAGTAACCGTTTTCATTTTTAGGTTTCACTCTGTTTTTTCCTATAGGGATACATGTATTTGGAACTCTAAATCAAACACGGTTTGTGCTAGCTCTTTGAAACTTGACACAATAAAGCAGTTTCAAGTTCTATCTCTATGGTTTGTTTTCTGTTGATGTAGCCCTAAGCAGAGACTGGCGAAAATCACTTTGATGGAAAGGGGTTGCCAAGCTTCCAAAAAACTACGAGTTGCCTGAAATCTCAGCAAACATTTTTTCACCCAATCTTGATGATTCTTTCAGGTAATGATCAGTACACCAAAACCACTTGGCTCACCAAATTTCGTTCTTCTAGGTTAAACCGTTCGTTTGCAGTAACCGTTTACATTTTTAGGTTTCACTCTGTTTTCTCCTATAGGGATACATGTATTTGGAACTCTAAATGAAAGACGGTTTGTGATAGCTCTTTGAAACTTGACACAAAAAAGCAGTTTCAAGTTCTATCTCTATGGTTTGTTTGCTGTTGATGTAGCCCTAAGCAGAGACTGGCGAAAATCACTTTGATGGAAAGGGGTTTCCAAGCTTCCAAAAAACTACGAGTTGCCTGAAATCTCAGCAAACATTTTTTCACCCAAACTTGATGATTCTTTCAGGTAATGATCAGTACACCAAAACCACTTGGCTCACCAAATTTCGTTCTTCTAGGTTAATCCGTTCGTTTGAGTAACCGTTTTCATTTTTAGGTTTCACTCTGTTTTTTCCTATAGGGATACATGTATTTGGAACTCTAAATCAAACACGGTTTGTGCTAGCTCTTTAAAACGTGACACAATAAAGCAGTTTCAAGTTCTATCTCTATGGTTTGTTTTCTGTTGATGTAGCCCTAAGCAGAGACTGGCAAAAATCACTTTGATGGAAAGGGGTTGCCAAGCTTCCAAAAAACTACGAGTTGCCTGAAATCTCAGCAAACATTTTTTCACCCAATCTTGATGATTCTTTCAGGTAATGATCAGTACACCAAAACCACTTGGCTCACCAAATTTCGTTCTTCTAGGTTAAACCGTTCGTTTGCAGTAACCGTTTACATTTTTAGGTTTCACTCTGTTTTTTCCTATAGGGATACATGTATTTGGAACTCTAAATGAAAGACGGTTTGTGCTAGCTCTTTGAAACTTGACACAAAAAAGCAGTTTCAAGTTCTATCTCTATGGTTTGTTTGCTGTTGATGTAGCCCTAAGCAGAGACTGGCGAAAATCACTTTGATGGAAAGGGGTTTCCAAGCTTCCAAAAAACTACGAGTTGCCTGAAATCTCAGCAAATATTTTTTCACCCAATCTTGATGATTCTTTCAGGTAATGATCAGTACACCAAAACCACTTGGCTCACCAAATTTCGTTCTTCTAGGTTAATCCGTTCGTTTGAGTAACCGTTTTCATTTTTAGGTTTCACTCTGTTTTTTCCTATAGGGATACATGTATTTGGAACTCTAAATCAAACACGGTTTGTGCTAGCTCTTTGAAACTTGACACAATAAAGCAGTTTCAAGTTCTATCTCTATGGTTTGTTTTCTGTTGATGTAGCCCTAAGCAGAGACTGGCGAAAATCACTTTGATGGAAAGGGGTTGCCAAGCTTCCAAAAAACTATGAGTTGCCTGAAATCTCAGCAGACATTTTTTCACCCAATCTTGATGATTCTTTCAGGTAATGATCAGTACACCAAAACCACTTTGCTCACCAAATTTCGTTCTGCTACGTTAAACCGTTCATTTGCAGTAACCGTTTTTATTTTTAGGTTTCACTCTGTTTTCTCCTATAGGGATACATGTATTCGGAACTCTAAATCAAACACGGTTTGTGCTAGCTCTTTGAAACTTGATACAATAAAGCAGTTTCAAGTTCTATCTCTATGGTTTGTTTGCTGTTGATGTAGCCCTAAGAAGAGACTTGGGAAAATCACTTTGATGAAAAGGGGTTGCCAAGCTTCGAAAAAACTACGAGTTGCCTGAAATCTCAGCAAACATTTTTTCACCCAACCTTGATGATTGTTTCAGGTAATGATCAGTACACCAAAACCACTTGGCTCACCAAATTTCGTTCTTCTAGGTTAAACCATTCATTTGCAGTAACCGTTTTCATTTTTAGGTTTCACTCTGTTTTCTCCAACAGGGATACATGTATTTGGAACTCTAAATCAAACACGGTTTGTGCTATCTCTTTGATACTTGACACAATAAAGCAGTTTCAAGTTCTATCTCTATGGTTTGTTTGCTGTTGATGTAGCCCTAAGCCGAGACTGGCGAAAATCACTTTGATGGAAAGGGTTTGCCCAGCTTCCAAAAAACTACGAGTTGCCTGAAATCTCAGCAAACATTTTTTCACCCAATCTTGATGATTCTTTCAGGTAATGATCAGTACACCAAAACCACTTGGCTCACCAAATTTCGTTCTTCTAGATTAAACCATTCGTTTGCAGTAACCGTTTTCATTTTTAGGTTTCACTCTGTTATCTCCTTTAGGGATACATGTGTTTGGAACTCTAAATCAAACATGGTTTGTGCTAGCTCTTTGAAACTTGACACAATAAAGCAGTTTCAAGTTCTATCTCTATGGTTTGTTTGCTGTTTATGTAGCCCTAAGCAGAGACTGGCGAAAATCACTTTGATGGAAAGGGTTTGCCAAGCTTCCAAAAAACTACGAGTTGCCTGAAATCTCAGCAAACATTTTTTCACCCAATCTTGATGATTCTTTCAGGTAATGATCAGTACACCAAAACCACTTGGCTCACCAAATTTCGTTCTTCTAGGTTAAACCGTTCGTTTGCAGTAACCGTTTTCATTTTTAGGTTTCACTCTGTTTTCTCCTATAGAGATACATGTATTTGGAACTCTAAATCAAACACGGTTTGTGCTAGCTCTTTGAAACCTGACACAATAAAGCAGTTTCAAGTTCTATCTCTATGGTTTGTTTGCTGTTGATGTAGCCCTAAGCAGAGACTGGCGAAAATCACTTGGATGGAAAGCGGTTGCCAAGCTTCCAAAAAACTAGGAGTTGCCTGAAATCTTAGCAAACATTTTTTCACCATATCTTGATGATTCTTTCAGGTAATGATCAGTACACCAAAACCACTTGGCTCACCAAATTTCGTTCTTCTAGGTTAAACCGTTCGTTTGCAGTAACCGTTTTCATTTTTAGATTTCACTCTGTTTTCTCCAATAGCGATACATGTATTAGGAACTCTACATGAAAGACGGTTTGTGCTAGCTCTTTGAAACTTGACACAATAAAGCAGTTTCAAGTTCTATCTCTATGGTTTGTTTGCTGTTGACGTAGCCCTAAGCAGAGACTGGCGAAAATCACTTGGAGCGAAAGGGGTTGCCAAGCTTCCAAAAAACTACGAGTTGCCTGAAATCTCAGCAAACATTTTTACAACCAATCTTGATGATTCTTTCAGGTAATGATCAGTACACCAAAACCACCTGGCTCACCAAATTTCGTTCTTCTAGGTTAAACCGTTCATTTGCAGTAACCGTTTTCATTTTTAGGTTTCACTCTGTTTTCTCCTATAGGGATACATGTATTTGGAACTCTAAATCAAACACGGTTTGTGCTAGCTCTTTGAAACTTGACACAATAAAGCAGTTTCAAGTTCTATCTCTATGGTTTTTTTGCTGTTGATGTAGCCCTAAGCAGAGACTGGCGAAAATCACTTTGATGGAACGGGGTTGCCAAGCTTCCAAAAAACTACGAGTTGCCTGAAATCTCAGCAAACATTTTTTCTCCCAATCTTGATGATTCTTTCAGTTAATGATCAGTACACCAAAACCACTTGGCTCACCAAATTTCGTTCTTCTAGGTTAAACCGTTCGTTTGCAGTAACCGTTTACATTTTTAGGTTTCACTCTGTTTTCTCCTATAGGGATACATGTATTTGGAACTCTAAATGAAAGACGGTTTGTGCTAGCTCTTTGAAACTTGACACAAAAAAGCAGTTTCAAGTTCTATCTCTATGGTTTGTTTGCTGTTGATGTAGCCCTAAGCAGAAACTGGCGAAAATCACTTTGATGGAAAGGGGTTTCCAAGCTTCCAAAAAACTACGAGTTGCCTGAAATCTCAGCAAACATTTTTTCACCCAATCTTGATGATTCTTTCAGGTAATGATCAGTACACCAAAACCACTTGGCGCACCAAATTTCGTTCTTCTAGGTTAATCCGTTCGTTTGAGTAACCGTTTTCATTTTTAGGTTTCACTCTGTTTTTTCCTATAGGGATACATGTATTTGGAACTCTAAATCAAACACGGTTTGTGCTAGCTCTTTGAAACTTGACACAATAAAGCAGTTTCAAGTTCTATCTCTATGGTTTGTTTTCTGTTGATGTAGCCCTAAGCAGAGACTGGCGAAAATCACTTTGATGGAAAGGGGTTGCCAAGCTTCCAAAAAACTACGAGTTGCCTGAAATCTCAGCAAAGATTTTTTCACCTAATCTTGATGATTCTTTCAGGTAATGATCAGTACACCAAAACCACTTGGCTCACCAAATTTCGTTCTGCTACGTTAAACCGTTCATTTGCAGTAACCGTTTTTATTTTTA
Source organism: Ictidomys tridecemlineatus (assembly GCF_052094955.1). NCBI lineage: Eukaryota > Metazoa > Chordata > Mammalia > Rodentia > Sciuridae > Ictidomys > Ictidomys tridecemlineatus. The sequence goes on from NC_135483.1 coordinate 84,884,446, forward strand.
GGTTTCACTCTGTTTTCTCCTATAGGGATACATGTATTCGGAACTCTAAATCAAACACGGTTTGTGCTAGCTCTTTGAAACTTGACACAATAAAGCAGTTTCAAGTTCTATCTCTATGGTTTGTTTGCTGTTGATGTAGCCCTAAGAAGAGACTTGGGAAAATCACTATGATGGAAAGGGGTTGCCAAGCTTCCAAAAAACTACGAGTTGCCTGAAATCTCAGCAAACATTTTTTCACCCAACCTTGATGATTGTTTCAGGTAATGATCAGTACACCAAAACCACTTGGCTCACCAAATTTCGTTCTTCTAGGTTAAACCGTTCATTTGCAGTAACCGTTTTCATTTTTAGGTTTCACTCTGTTTTCTCCAACAGGGATACATGTATTTGGAACTCTAAATCAAACACGGTTTGTGCTAGCTCTTTGATACTTGACACAATAAAGCAGTTTCAAGTTCTATCTCTATGGTTTGTTTGCTGTTGATGTAGCCCTAAGCCGAGACTGGCGAAAATCACTTTGATGGAAAGGGGTTGCCCAGCTTCCAAAAATTACGAGTTGCCTGAAATCTCAGCAAACATTTTTTCACCCAATCTTGATGATTCTTTCAGGTAATGATCAGTACACCAAAACCACTTGGCTCACCAAATTTCGTTCTTCTAGATTAAACCATTCGTTTGCAGTAACCGTTTTCATTTTTAGGTTTCACTCTGTTATCTCCTTTAGGGATGCATGTATTTGGAACTCTAAATCAAACACGTTTTGTGCTAGCTCTTTGAAACTTGACACAATAAAGCAGTCTCAAGTTCTATCTCTATGGATTGTTTGCTGTTGATGTAGCCCTAAGCAGAGACTGGTGAAAATCACTTTGATGGAAAGGGTTTGGCCAGCTTCCAAAAAACTACGAGTTGCCTGAAATCTTAGCAAACATTTTTTCACCATATCTTGATGATTCTTTCAGGTAATGATCAGTACACCAAAACCACTTGGCTCACCAAATTTCGTTCTTCTAGGTTAAACCGTTCGTTTGCAGTAACCGTTTTCATTTTTAGATTTCACTCTGTTTTCTCCAATAGCGATACATGTATTAGGAACTCTACATGAAAGACGGTTTGTGCTAGCTCTTTGAAACTTGACACAATAAAGCAGTTTCAAGTTCTATCTCTGTGGTTTGTTTGCTGTTGACGTAGCCCTAAGCAGAGACTGGCGAAAATCACTTGGAGCGAAAGGGGTTGCCAAGCTTCCAAAAAACTACGAGTTGCCTGAAATCTCAGCAAACATTTTTACAACCAATCTTGATGATTCTTTCAGGTAATGATCAGTACACCAAAACCACCTGGCTCACCAAATTTCGTTCTTCTAGGTTAAACCGTTCATTTGCAGTAACCGTTTTCATTTTTAGGTTTCACTCTGTTTTCTCCTATAGGGATACATGTATTTGGAACTCTAAATCAAACACGGTTTGTGCTAGCTCTTTGAAACTTGACACAATAAAGCAGTTTCAAGTTCTATCTCTATGGTTTTTTTGCTGTTGATGTAGCCCTAAGCAGAGACTGGCGAAAATCACTTTGATGGAACGGGGTTGCCAAGCTTCCAAAAAACTACGAGTTGCCTGAAATCTCAGCAAACATTTTTTCTCCCAATCTTGATGATTCTTTCAGTTAATGATCAGTACACCAAAACCACTTGGCTCACCAAATTTCGTTCTTCTAGGTTAAACCGTTCGTTTGCAGTAACCGTTTACATTTTTAGGTTTCACTCTGTTTTCTCCTATAGGGATACATGTATTTGGAACTCTAAATGAAAGACGGTTTGTGCTAGCTCTTTGAAACTTGACACAAAAAAGCAGTTTCAAGTTCTATCTCTATGGTTTGTTTGCTGTTGATGTAGCCCTAAGCAGAAACTGGCGAAAATCACTTTGATGGAAAGGGGTTTCCAAGCTTCCAAAAAACTACGAGTTGCCTGAAATCTCAGCAAACATTTTTTCACCCAATCTTGATGATTCTTTCAGGTAATGATCAGTACACCAAAACCACTTGGCGCACCAAATTTCGTTCTTCTAGGTTAATCCGTTCGTTTGAGTAACCGTTTTCATTTTTAGGTTTCACTCTGTTTTTTCCTATAGGGATACATGTATTTGGAACTCTAAATCAAACACGGTTTGTGCTAGCTCTTTGAAACTTGACACAATAAAGCAGTTTCAAGTTCTATCTCTATGGTTTGTTTTCTGTTGATGTAGCCCTAAGCAGAGACTGGCGAAAATCACTTTGATGGAAAGGGGTTGCCAAGCTTCCAAAAAACTACGAGTTGCCTGAAATCTCAGCAAAGATTTTTTCACCTAATCTTGATGATTCTTTCAGGTAATGATCAGTACACCAAAACCACTTGGCTCACCAAATTTCGTTCTGCTACGTTAAACCGTTCATTTGCAGTAACCGTTTTTATTTTTAGGTTTCACTCTGTTTTCTCCTATAGGGATACATGTATTCGGAACTCTAAATCAAACACGGTTTGTGCTAGCTCTTTGAAACTTGACACAATAAAGCAGTTTCAAGTTCTATCTCTATGGTTTGTTTGCTGTTGATGTAGCCCTAAGAAGAGACTTGGGAAAATCACTATGATGGAAAGGGGTTGCCAAGCTTCCAAAAAACTACGAGTTGCCTGAAATCTCAGCAAACATTTTTTCACCCAACCTTGATGATTGTTTCAGGTAATGATCAGTACACCAAAACCACTTGGCTCACCAAATTTCGTTCTTCTAGGTTAAACCGTTCATTTGCAGTAACCGTTTTCATTTTTAGGTTTCACTCTGTTTTCTCCAACAGGGATACATGTATTTGGAACTCTAAATCAAACACGGTTTGTGCTAGCTCTTTGATACTTGACACAATAAAGCAGTTTCAAGTTCTATCTCTATGGTTTGTTTGCTGTTGATGTAGCCCTAAGCCGAGACTGGCGAAAATCACTTTGATGGAAAGGGGTTGCCCAGCTTCCAAAAATTACGAGTTGCCTGAAATCTCAGCAAACATTTTTTCACCCAATCTTGATGATTCTTTCAGGTAATGATCAGTACACCAAAACCACTTGGCTCACCAAATTTCGTTCTTCTAGATTAAACCATTCGTTTGCAGTAACCGTTTTCATTTTTAGGTTTCACTCTGTTATCTCCTTTAGGGATGCATGTATTTGGAACTCTAAATCAAACACGTTTTGTGCTAGCTCTTTGAAACTTGACACAATAAAGCAGTCTCAAGTTCTATCTCTATGGATTGTTTGCTGTTGATGTAGCCCTAAGCAGAGACTGGTGAAAATCACTTTGATGGAAAGGGTTTGGCCAGCTTCCAAAAAACTACGAGTTGCCTGAAATCTTAGCAAACATTTTTTCACCATATCTTGATGATTCTTTCAGGTAATGATCAGTACACCAAAACCACTTGGCTCACCAAATTTCGTTCTTCTAGGTTAAACCGTTCGTTTGCAGTAACCGTTTTCATTTTTAGATTTCACTCTGTTTTCTCCAATAGCGATACATGTATTAGGAACTCTACATGAAAGACGGTTTGTGCTAGCTCTTTGAAACTTGACACAATAAAGCAGTTTCAAGTTCTATCTCTGTGGTTTGTTTGCTGTTGACGTAGCCCTAAGCAGAGACTGGCGAAAATCACTTGGAGCGAAAGGGGTTGCCAAGCTTCCAAAAAACTACGAGTTGCCTGAAATCTCAGCAAACATTTTTACAACCAATCTTGATGATTCTTTCAGGTAATGATCAGTACACCAAAACCACTTGGCTCACCAAATTTCGTTCTTCTAGGTTAAACCGTTCATTTGCAGTAACCGTTTTCATTTTTAGGTTTCACTCTGTTTTCTCCTATAGGGATACATGTATTTGGAACTCTAAATCAAACACGGTTTGTGCCAGCTCTTTGAAACTTGACACAATAAAGCAGTTTCAAGTTCTATCTCTATGGTTTTTTTGCTGTTGATGTAGCCCTAAGCAGAGACTGGCGAAAATCACTTTGATGGAACGGGGTTGCCAAGCTTCCAAAAAACTACGAGTTGCCTGAAATCTCAGCAAACATTTTTTCACCCAATCTTGATGATCCTTTCAGGTAATGATCAGTACACCAAAACCACTTGGCTCACCAAATTTCGTTCTTCTAGGTTAAACCGTTCGTTTGCAGTAACCGTTTACATTTTTAGGTTTCACTCTGTTTTCTCCTATAGGGATACATGTATTGGGAACTCTAAATGAAAGACGGTTTGTGCTAGCTCTTTGAAACTTGACACAAAAAAGCAGTTTCAAGTTCTATCTCTATGGTTTGTTTGCTGTTGATGTAGCCCTAAGCAGAGACTGGCGAAAATCACTTTGATGGAAAGGGGTTTCCAAGCTTCCAAAAAACTACGAGTTTCCTGAAATCTCAGCAAACATTTTTTCACCCAATCTTGATGATTCTTTCAGGTAATGATCAGTACACCAAAACCACTTGGCTCACCAAATTTCGTTCTTCTAGGTTAATCCGTTCGTTTGAGTAACCGTTTTCATTTTTAGGTTTCACTCTGTTTTTTCCTATAGGGATACATGTATTTGGAACTCTAAATCAAACACGGTTTGTGCTAGCTCTTTGAAACTTGACACAATAAAGCAGTTTCAAGTTCTATCTCTATGGTTTGTTTTCTGTTGATGTAGCCCTAAGCAGAGACTGGCGAAAATCACTTTGATGGAAAGGGGTTGCCAAGCTTCCAAAAAACTACGAGTTGCCTGAAATCTCAGCAAAGATTTTTTCACCTAATCTTGATGATTCTTTCAGGTAATGATCAGTACACCAAAACCACTTGGCTCCCCAAATTTCGTTCTTGTAGGTTAAACCGTTCGTTTGCAGTAACTGTTTTCATTTTTAGGTTTCACTCTGTTTTCTCCTATAGGGATACATGTATTTGGAACTCTAAATCAAACAAGGTTTGTGCTAGCTCTTTGAAACATGACACAATAAAGCAGTTTCAAGTTCTATCTCTATGGTTTGTTTGCTGTTGATGTAGCCCTAAGCAGAGACTGGCAAAAATCACTTGGATGGAAAGGGGTTGCCAAGCTTCCAAAAAACTAGGAGTTGCCTGAAATCTTAGCAAACATTTTTTCACCATATCTTTATGATTCTTTCAGGTAATGATCAGCACACCAAAACCACTTGGCTCACCAAATTTCGTTCTTCTAGGTTAAACCGTTCATTTGCAGTAACCGTTTTCATTTTTAGATTTCACTCTGTTTTCTCCTATAGCGATACATATATTTGGAACTCTACATGAAAGACGGTTTGTGCTAGCTCTTTGAAACTTGACACAATAAAGCAGTTTCAAGTTCTATCACTATGGTTTGTTTGCTGTTGACGTAGCCCTAAGCAGAGACTGGCGAAAATCACTTTGATGGAAAGGGGTTGCCAAGCTTCCAAAAAACTACGAGTTTCCTGAAATCTCAGCAAACAAATTTCACCCAATCTTGATGATTCTTTCACCTAATGATCACTACACCAAAGCCACTTGGCTCACCAAATTTAGTTCTTCTAGGTTAAACAGTTCCTTTGCAGTAACCGTTTTCATTTTTAGGTTTCACTCTGTTTTCTCCTATAGGGATACATGTATTTGGAACTCTAAATGAAAGACGGTTTGTGCTAGCTCTTTGAAACTTGACACAATAAAGCAGTTTCAAGTTCTATCTCTATGGTTTGTTTGCTGTTGATGTAGCCCTAAGCAGAGACTGGCGAAAATCACTTAGATGGAAAGGGGTTACCAAGCTTCCAAAAAACTACGAGTTTCCGGAAATCTCAGCAAACAAATTTCACCCAATCTTGATGATTCTTTCACCTAATGATCACTACACCAAATCCACTTGGCTTACCAAATTTCGTTCTTCTAGGTTAAACCGTTCGTTTGCACTAACCGTTTTCAATTTTAGGTTTCACTCTGTTTTCTCCTATAGGGATACATGTATTTGGAATTCTAAATCAATCATGGTTTGTGCTAGCTCTTTGAAACTTGACACAATAAAGCAGTTTCAAGTTCTATCTCTATGGTTTGTTTCCTGTTGATGTAGCCCTAAGCAGAGACTTGGGAAAATCACTTTGATGGAAAGGGGTTGCCAAGCTTCAAAAAAACTACGAGTTGCCTGAAATCTCAGCAAATATTTTTTCACCCAATCTTGATGATTCTTTCGGGTAATGATCAGTACACCAAAACCACTTGGCTCACCAAATTTCGTTCTTCTAGGTTAAACCGTTCGTTTGCAGTAACCGTTTTCATTTTTAGGTTTCACTCTGTTTTCTCCTATAGGGATACATGTATTTGGAATTCTAAATCAAACATGGTTTGTGCTAGCTCTTTGACACTTGACACAATAAAGCAGTTTCAAGTTCTATCTCTATGGTTTGTTTGCTGTTGATGTAGCCCTGAGCAGGGACTTGGGAAAATCACTTTGATGGAAAGGGGTTGCCAAGCTTCGAAAAATCTACGAGTTGCCTGAAATCTCAGCAAACATTTTTTCACCCAATCTTGATGATTCTTTCAGGTAATGATCAGTACACCAAAACCACTTGGCTCACCAAATTTCGTTCTTCTAGGTTAAACCGTTCGTTTGCAGTAACCGTTTTCATTTTTAGGTTTCACTCTGTTTTCTCCTATAGGGATACATATCGTTGGAACTCTAAATGAAAGACGGTTTGTGCTAGCTCTTTGAAAATTGACACAATAAAGCAGTTTCAAGTTCTATCTCTATGGGTTGTTTGCTGTTGATGTAGCCCTAATCAGAGACTGGCGAAAATCACTTGGATGGAAAGGGGTTGCCAAGCTTCGAAAAAACTACGAGTTTCCTGAAATCTCAGCAAACATTTTTTCACCCAATCTTGATGATTCTTTCAGGTAATGATCAGTGCACCAATACCATTTGGCTCACCAAATTTCGTTCTTCTAGGTTAAACCGATCGTTTCAGTAAACGTTTTCATTTTTAGGTTTCACTCTGTTTTCTCCTATAGGGATACATGTATTTGGAACTCTAAATGAAAGACGGTTTGTGCTAGCTCTATGAAACTTGACACAATAAAGCAGTTTCAAGTTCTATCTCTATGGTTTGTTTCCTGTTGATGTAGCCCTAAGCAGAGACTTGGGAAAATCACTTTGATGGAAAGGGGTTGCCAAGCTTCAAAAAAACTACGAGTTGCCTGAAATCTCAGCAAATATTTTTTCACCCAATCTTGATGATTCTTTCGGGTAATGATCAGTACACCAAAACCACTTGGCTCACCAAATTTCGTTCTTCTAGGTTAAACCGTTCGTTTGCAGTAACCGTTTTCATTTTTAGGTTTCACTCTGTTTTCTCCTATAGGGATACATGTATTTGGAACTCTAAATGAAAGACGGTTTCTCCTAGCTCTGTGAAACTTGACAAAATAAAGCAGTTTCAAGTTCTATATCTATGGTTTGTTTGCTGTTGATGTAGCCCTAAGCAGAGACTGGCGAAAATCACTTAGATGGAAAGGGGTTGCCAAGCTTCAAAAAACTACGAGTTTCCTGAAATCTCAGCAAACAAATTTCACCCAATCTCGATGATTCTTGCAGGTAATGATCAGTACACCAATACCACTTGGCTCACCAAATTTCGTTCTTCTAGGTTAAACCGTTCGTTTGCACTAACCGTTTTCATTTTTAGGTTTCACTCTGTTTTCTCCTATAGCGATACATGTATTTGGAATTCTAAATCAATCATGGTTTGTGCTAGCTCTTTGAAACTTGACACAATAAAGCAGTTTCACGTTCTATCTCTATGGTTTGTTTGCTGTTGATGTAGCCCTAAGCAGAGACTGTCGAAAATCACTTTGATGGAAAGGGGTTGCCAAGCTTCAAAAAAACTATGAGTTGCCTGAATTCATAGCAAACATTTTTTCACCCAATCTTGATGATTCTTTCAGGTAATGATCAGTACAGCAAAACCACTTGGCTCACCAAATTTCGTTCTTCTAAGTTAAACCGTTCGTTTGCAGTAACCGTTTTCATTTTTCGGTTTCACTCTGTTTTCTCCTATAGGGATACATGTATTTGGAACTCTAAATCAAACACGGTTTGTGCTAGCTCTGTGAAACTTGACACAATAAAGCAGTTTCAAGTTCTGTCTCTATGGTTTGTTTGCTGTTGATGTAGCCCAAAGCAGAGACTGGCGAAAATCACTTTGATGGAAAGGGGTTGCCAAGCTTCCAAAAAACTACGAGTTGCCTGAAATATCAGCAAACATTTTTTCACCCAATCTTGATGATTCTTTCAGGTAATGATCAGTACACCAAAACCACTTGGCTCACCAAATTTCGTTCTTCTAGGTTAAACCGTTCGTTTGCAGTAACCGTTTTCATTTTTAGGTTTCACTCTGTTTTCTCCTATAGGGATACATGTATCTGGAACTCTAAATGAAAGATGGTTTGTGCTAGCTCTGTGAAACTTGACACAATAAAGCAGTTTCAAGTTCTATCTCTATGGTTTGTTTGCTGTTGATGTAGCCCTAAGCAGAGACTGGCGAAAATCACTATGATGGAAAGGGGTTTCCAAGCTTCAAAAAAACTACGAGTTTCCTGAAATCTCTGCAAAGTTTTTTTCACCCAATCTTGATGATTCTTTCAGGTAATGATCAGTACACCAGAGCCACTTGGCTCACCAAATTTCGTTCTTCTAGGTTAAACCGTTCGTTTGCAGTAACCGTTTTCATTTTTAGGTTTCACTCTGTTTTCTCCTATAGAGATACATGTATTTGGAACTCTAAATCAAACACGGTTTGTGCTAGCTCTTTGAAACATGACACAATAAAGCAGTTTCAAGTTCTATCTCTATGGTTTGTTTGCTGTTGATGTAGCCCTAAGTAGAGACTGGCGAAAATCACTTAGAATGAAAGGGGTTGCCAAGCTTCCAAAAAACTACGAGTTTTTTGAAATCTCAGGAAACAAATTTCACCCAATCTCGATGATTCTTTCAGGTAATGATCAGTACACCAAAACCACTTGGCTCACCAAATTTCGTTCTTCTAGGTTAAACCGGTCGTTTGCAGTAACCGTTTTAATTTTTAGGTTTCACTCTGTTTTCTCCTATAGGGATACATGTATTTGGAACTCTAAATGAAAGACGGTTTGTGCTCGCTCTCTGAAACTTGACACAATAAAGCAGTTTCAAGTTCTATCTCTATGGTTTGCATGCTGTTGATGTAGCCCTAAGCAGAGACTGGCGAAAATCACTTTGATGGAAAGGGGTTGCCAAGCTTCTAAAAAACTACGAGTTGCCTGAAATCTCAGCAAACATTTTTTCACCCAATCTTGATGATTCATTCAGATAATGATCAGTACACCAAAACCACTTGGCTCACAAAATTTCGTTCTTCTAGGTTAAACCGTTCGTTTGCAGTAACCGTTTACATTTTTAGGTTTCACTCTGTTTTCTCCTATACGGATACATGTATTTGGAACTCTAAATCAAACAAGGTTTGTGCTAGCTCTTTGAAACATGACACAATAAAGCAGTTTCAAGTTCTATCTCTATGGTTTGTTTGCTATTGATGTAGCCCTAAGCAGAGACTGGCGAAAATCACTTTGATGGAAAGGGGTTGCCATGTTTCCAAAAAACTATGAGTTGCCTGAAATCTCAGCAAAAATTTTTTCACCCAATCTTGCTAATTCTTTCAGGTAATTATAAGTACACCAAAACCACTTGCTCAGCAAATTTCGTTCTTCTAGGTTAAACCGTTCGTTTGCAGTAACCGTTTTCATTTTTAGTTTTCACTCTGTTTTCTCTTATAGGGATACATGTATTTGAAACTGTAAATGAAATACGGTTTGTGCTAGCTCTTTGAAACTTGACACAATAAAGCAGTTTCAAGTTCTATCTCTATGGTTTGTTTGCTGTTGATGTAGCCCTAAGCAGAGACTAGCGAAAATCACTTAGATGGAAAGGGGTTGCCAAGCTTCCAAAAAACTACGAGTTTCCTGAAATCTCAGGAAACAAATTTCACCCAATCTCGATGATTCTTTCAGGTAATGATCAGTACACCAAAACCACTTGGCTCACCAAATTTCGTTCTTCTAGGTTAAACCGTTCGTTTGCAGTAACCGTTTTCATTTTTCGGTTTCACTCTGTTTTCTCCTATAGGGATACACATATTTGGAATTCTAAATCAAACATGGTTTGTGCTAGCTCTTTGACACTTGACACAATAAAGCAGTTTCAAGTTCTATCTCTATGGTTTGTTTGCTGTTGATGTAGCCCTGAGCAGAGACTTGGGAAAATCACTTTGATGGAAAGGGGTTGCCAAGATTCCCAAAAACTACGAGTTTCCTGAAATCTCAACAAACAAATTTCACCCAATCTTGATGATTCTTTCAGGTAATGATCAGTACACCAAAACCACTTGGCTCACCAAATTTAGTTCTTCTAGGTTAAACCGTTCGTTTGCAGTAACCGTTTTCATTTTTAGGTTTCACTCTGTTTTCTCCTAGAGGGATACATGTATTTGGAACTCTAAATGAAAGACGGTTTGTACTAGCTCTTTGAAACTTTACACAATAAAGCAGTTTAAAGTTCTATCTCTATGGTTTGTTTGCTGTTGATGTAGCCCTAAACAGAGACTGGCGAAAATCACTTTGATGGAGAGGGGTTGCCAAGCTTCCCAAAAACTACGAGTTTCCTGAAATCTCAGCAAACAAATTTCACCCAATCTTGATGATTCTTTCAGGTAATGATCAGTACACCAAAAACACTTGGCTCACCAAATTTAGTTCTTCCAGGTTAAACCGTTCGTTTGCAGTAACCGTTTTCATTTTTAGGTTTCACTCTGTTTTCTCCTAGAGGGATATATGTATTTGGAATTCTAAATGAAAGACGGTTTGTACTAGCTCTTTGAAACTTTACACAATAAAGCTGTTTCAAGTTCTATCTCAATGGTTTGTTTGCTGTTGATGTAGCCCTAAGCAGAGACTGGCGAAAATCACATTGATAGAAAGGGGTTGCCAAGCTTCCAAAAAACTACGAGTTGCCTGAAATCTCAGCAAACATTTTTTCACCCAATGTTGATGATTCTTTCAGGTAATGATCAGTACACCAAAACCACTTGGCTCACCAAATTTCGTTCTTCTAGGGTAAACCGTTCGTTTGCAGTAACCGTTTTCATTTTTAGGTTTCACTCTGTTTTCTCCTATAGGGATACATGTATTTGGAATTCTAAATGAAAGACGGTTTGTGCTAGCTCTTTAAAACTTGAAACAATAAAGCAGTTTAAAGTTCTATCTCTATGGTTTGTTTGCTGTTGATGTAGCCCTAAGCAGAGACTGGAGAAAATTACTTTGATGGAGAGGGGTTGCCAAGTTTCCCAAAAACTACAAGTTTCCTGAAATCTCAGCAAACAAATTTCACCCAATCTTGATGATTCTTTCAGGTAATGATCAGTACACTAAAACCACTTGGCTCACCAAATTTCGTTCTTCTAGGTTAAATCGTTCGTTTGCAGTAACCGTTTTCATTTTTAGGATTCACTCTGTTTTCTCCTATAGAGATACATGTAATTGGAATTCTAAATCAAACATGGTTTGTGCTAGCTCTTTGAAACTTGACACAATAAAGCAGTTTCAAGTTCTATCTCTATGGTTTGTTTGCTGTTGATGTAGCCCTAAGCAGAGACTTTGGAAAATCACTTTGATGGAAAGGGGTTTCCAAGCTTTGAAAAAACTACGAGTTGCCTGAAATCTCAGCAAACATTTTTTAACCCAATCTTGATGATTCTTTCAGGTAATGATCAGTACACCAAAACCACTTTGCTCACCAAATTTCGTTCTTCTAGGTTAAACCGTTCGTTTGCAGTAACCGTTTTCATTTTTAGGTTTCACTCTGTTTTCTCCTATAGGGATACATGTATTTGGAACTCTAAATCAAACACGGTTTTTGCTTGCTCCTTGAAACTTGACACAATAAAGCAGTTTCAAGTTCTATCTCTATGGTTTCTTTGCTGTTGATGTAGCCCTAAGCAGAGACTGGCGAAAATCACTTTGATGGAAAGGGGTTGCAAGCTTTTAAAAACCTACGAGTTGCCTGAAATCTCAGCAAACATTTTTTCACCCAATCTTGATGATTCTTTCAGGTAATGATCAGTACACCAAACCCACTTGGCTCACCAAATTTCGTTCTTCTAGTTTAAACCGTTCGTTTTCAGTAACCGTTTTCATTTTTAGGTTTCACTCTGTTTTCTCCTATAGGGATACATGTATTTGGAACTCTAAATGAAAGACAGTTTGTGCTAGCTCTTTGACACTTGACACAATAAAGCAGTTTCAAGTTCTATCTCTATGGTTTGTTTGCTGTTGATGTAGCCCTGAGCAGAGACTTGGGAAAATCACTTTGATGGAAAGGGGTTGCCAAGATTCCCAAAAACTACGAGTTTCCTGAAATCTCAACAAACAAATTTCACCCAATCTTGATGATTCTTTCAGGTAATGATCAGTACACCAAAACCACTTGGCTCACCAAATTTAGTTCTTCTAGGTTAAACCGTTCGTTTGCAGTAACCGTTTTCATTTTTAGGTTTCACTCTGTTTTCTCCTAGAGGGATACATGTATTTGGAACTCTAAATGAAAGACGGTTTGTACTAGCTCTTTGAAACTTTACACAATAAAGCAGTTTAAAGTTCTATCTCTATGGTTTGTTTGCTGTTGATGTAGCCCTAAACAGAGACTGGCGAAAATCACTTTGATGGAGAGGGGTTGCCAAGCTTCCCAAAAACTACGAGTTTCCTGAAATCTCAGCAAACAAATTTCACCCAATCTTGATGATTCTTTCAGGTAATGATCAGTACACCAAAAACACTTGGCTCACCAAATTTAGTTCTTCCAGGTTAAACCGTTCGTTTGCAGTAACCGTTTTCATTTTTAGGTTTCACTCTGTTTTCTCCTAGAGGGATATATGTATTTGGAATTCTAAATGAAAGACGGTTTGTACTAGCTCTTTGAAACTTTACACAATAAAGCTGTTTCAAGTTCTATCTCAATGGTTTGTTTGCTGTTGATGTAGCCCTAAGCAGAGACTGGCGAAAATCACATTGATAGAAAGGGGTTGCCAAGCTTCCAAAAAACTACGAGTTGCCTGAAATCTCAGCAAACATTTTTTCACCCAATGTTGATGATTCTTTCAGGTAATGATCAGTACACCAAAACCACTTGGCTCACCAAATTTCGTTCTTCTAGGGTAAACCGTTCGTTTGCAGTAACCGTTTTCATTTTTAGGTTTCACTCTGTTTTCTCCTATAGGGATACATGTATTTGAATTCTAAATGAAAGACGGTTTGTGCTAGCTCTTTAAAACTTGAAACAATAAAGCAGTTTAAAGTTCTATCTCTATGGTTTGTTTGCTGTTGATGTAGCCCTAAGCAGAGACTGGCGAAAATTACTTTGATGGAGAGGGGTTGCCAAGTTTCCCAAAAACTACAAGTTTCCTGAAATCTCAGCAAACAAATTTCACCCAATCTTGATGATTCTTTCAGGTAATGATCAGTACACTAAAACCACTTGCTCACCAAATTTCGTTCTTCTAGGTTAAATCGTTCGTTTGCAGTAACCGTTTTCATTTTTAGGATTCACTCTGTTTTCTCCTATAGAGATACATGTAATTGGAATTCTAAATCAAACATGGTTTGTGCTAGCTCTTTGAAACTTGACACAATAAAGCAGTTTCAAGTTCTATCTCTATGGTTTGTTTGCTGTTGATGTAGCCCTAAGCAGAGACTTTGGAAAATCACTTTGATGGAAAGGGGTTTCCAAGCTTTGAAAAAACTACGAGTTGCCTGAAATCTCAGCAAACATTTTTTAACCCAATCTTGATGATTCTTTCAGGTAATGATCAGTACACCAAAACCACTTTGCTCACCAAATTTCGTTCTTCTAGGTTAAACCGTTCGTTTGCAGTAACCGTTTTCATTTTTAGGTTTCACTCTGTTTTCTCCTATAGGGATACATGTATTTGGAACTCTAAATCAAACACGGTTTTTGCTTGCTCCTTGAAACTTGACACAATAAAGCAGTTTCAAGTTCTATCTCTATGGTTTCTTTGCTGTTGATGTAGCCCTAAGCAGAGACTGGCGAAAATCACTTTGATGGAAAGGGGTTGCAAGCTTTTAAAAACCTACGAGTTGCCTGAAATCTCAGCAAACATTTTTTCACCCAATCTTGATGATTCTTTCAGGTAATGATCAGTACACCAAACCCACTTGGCTCACCAAATTTCGTTCTTCTAGTTTAAACCGTTCGTTTTCAGTAACCGTTTTCATTTTTAGGTTTCACTCTGTTTTCTCCTATAGGGATACATGTATTTGGAACTCTAAATGAAAGACAGTTTGTGCTAGCTCTTTGACACTTGACACAATAAAGCAGTTTCAAGTTCTATCTCTATGGTTTGTTTGCTGTTGATGTAGCCCTGAGCAGAGACTTGGGAAAATCACTTTGATGGAAAGGGGTTGCCAAGATTCCCCAAAACTACGAGTTTCCTGAAATCTCAACAAACAAATTTCACCCAATCTTGATGATTCTTTCAGGTAATGATCAGTACACCAAAACCACTTGGCTCACCAAATTTAGTTCTTCTAGGTTAAACCGTTCGTTTGCAGTAACCGTTTTCATTTTTAGGTTTCACTCTGTTTTCTCCTAGAGGGATACATGTATTTGGAACTCTAAATGAAAGACGGTTTGTACTAGCTCTTTGAAACTTTACACAATAAAGCAGTTTAAAGTTCTATCTCTATGGTTTGTTTGCTGTTGATGTAGCCCTAAACAGAGACTGGCGAAAATCACTTTGATGGAGAGGGGTTGCCAAGCTTCCCAAAAACTACGAGTTTCCTGAAATCTCAGCAAACAAATTTCACCCAATCTTGATGATTCTTTCAGGTAATGATCAGTACACCAAAAACACTTGGCTCACCAAATTTAGTTCTTCCAGGTTAAACCGTTCGTTTGCAGTAACCGTTTTCATTTTTAGGTTTCACTCTGTTTTCTCCTAGAGGGATATATGTATTTGGAATTCTAAATGAAAGACGGTTTGTACTAGCTCTTTGAAACTTTACACAATAAAGCTGTTTCAAGTTCTATCTCAATGGTTTGTTTGCTGTTGATGTAGCCCTAAGCAGAGACTGGCGAAAATCACATTGATAGAAAGGGGTTGCCAAGCTTCCAAAAAACTACGAGTTGCCTGAAATCTCAGCAAACATTTTTTCACCCAATGTTGATGATTCTTTCAGGTAATGATCAGTACACCAAAACCACTTGGCTCACCAAATTTCGTTCTTCTAGGGTAAACCGTTCGTTTGCAGTAACCGTTTTCATTTTTAGGTTTCACTCTGTTTTCTCCTATAGGGATACATGTATTTGGAATTCTAAATGAAAGACGGTTTGTGCTAGCTCTTTAAAACTTGAAACAATAAAGCAGTTTAAAGTTCTATCTCTATGGTTTGTTTGCTGTTGATGTAGCCCTAAGCAGAGACTGGCGAAAATTACTTTGATGGAGAGGGGTTGCCAAGTTTCCCAAAAACTACAAGTTTCCTGAAATCTCAGCAAACAAATTTCACCCAATCTTGATGATTCTTTCAGGTAATGATCAGTACACTAAAACCACTTGGCTCACCAAATTTCGTTCTTCTAGGTTAAATCGTTCGTTTGCAGTAACCGTTTTCATTTTTAGGATTCACTCTGTTTTCTCCTATAGAGATACATGTAATTGGAATTCTAAATCAAACATGGTTTGTGCTAGCTCTTTGAAACTTGACACAATAAAGCAGTTTCAAGTTCTATCTCTATGGTTTGTTTGCTGTTGATGTAGCCCTAAGCAGAGACTTTGGAAAATCACTTTGATGGAAAGGGGTTTCCAAGCTTTGAAAAAACTACGAGTTGCCTGAAATCTCAGCAAACATTTTTTAACCCAATCTTGATGATTCTTTCAGGTAATGATCAGTACACCAAAACCACTTTGCTCACCAAATTTCGTTCTTCTAGGTTAAACCGTTCGTTTGCAGTAACCGTTTTCATTTTTAGGTTTCACTCTGTTTTCTCCTATAGGGATACATGTATTTGGAACTCTAAATCAAACACGGTTTTTGCTTGCTCCTTGAAACTTGACACAATAAATCAGTTTCAAGTTCTATCTCTATGGTTTCTTTGCTGTTGATGTAGCCCTAAGCAGAGACTGGCGAAAATCACTTTGATGGAAAGGGGTTGCCAAGCTTCCAAAAAACTACGTGTTGCCTGAAATCTCAGCAAACATTTTTTGACCCAATCTTGATGATTCTTTCAGGTAATGATCAGTACACCAAAACCACTTGGCTCACCAAATTTAGTTCTTCTAGGTTAAACCGTTCGTTTGCAGTAAACGTTTCATTTTTAGGTTTCACTCTGTTTTCTCCTATAGGGATACATGTATTTGGAACTCTAAATGAAACACGGTTGTTGCTAGCTCTGTGAAACTTGACACAATAAAGTAGTTTCAAGTTCTATCTCTATAGTTTGTTTGCTGTTGATGTAGCCCTAAGCAGAGACTGGCGAAAATCACTTTGATGGAAAGGGGTTTCCAAGCTTCCAAAAAACTATGAGTTGCCTGAAATCTCAGCAAACATTTTTTCACCCAATCTTGATGATTCTTGCAGGTAATGATCAGTACGCCAAAACCACTTGGGTCACCAAATTTTGTTCTTCTAGGTTAAACCGTTCGTTTTCAGTAACCGTTTTCATTTTTAGGTTTCAATCAGTTTTCTCCTATAAGGATACATGTATTTGGATCTCTAAATCAAACACGGTTTGTGCTAGCTCTTTGAACCTTGAAACAATAAAGCAGTTTCAAGTTCTATCCCTATGTTTTGTTTGGTGTTGATGTAGCCCTAAACAGAGACTGGCGAAAATCACTTTGATGGAAAGGGGTTGCCAAGCTTCCAAAAAACTACGAGTTGCCTGAAATCTCAGCAAACATTTTTTGACCCAATCTTGATGATTCTTTCAGGTAATGATCAGTACACCAAAACTACTTGTCTCACCAAATTTCGTTCTTCTAGATTAAACCGTTCGTTTGCAGTAACCGTTTTCATTTTTAGGTTTCACTCTGTTTTCTCCTATAGGGTTACATGTATTTGGAACACTAAATGAAACACGGTTTGTGCTAGCTCTTTGAAACTTGACACAATAAAGCAGTTTCAAGTTCTATCTCTATGGTTTGTTTGCTGTTGATGTAGCCCTAAGGAGAGACTTTGGAAAATCACTTTGATTAAAAAGGGGTTTCCAAGCTTTAAAAAAACTACGAGTTGCCTGAAATCTCAGCAAACATTTTTTCACCCAATCTTGATGATCCTTTCAGGTAATGATCAGTACACCAAAACCACTTGGCTCACCAAATTTAGTTCTTCTAGGTTAAACCGTTCGTTTGCAGTAACCGTTTTAAATTTTAGGTTTCACTCTGTATTCTCCTATAGGGATACAAGTATTTGAAACTCTAAATCAAACACGGTTTGTGCTAGCTCTTTGAAACTTGACACAATAACGCAGTTTCAAGTTCTATCTCTATGGTTTGTTTGCTGTTGATGTAGCCCTAAGCAGAGACTGGCGAAAATCACTTTGATGGAAAGGGGATGCTAAGCTTCCAAAAAACTACGAGTTTTCTGAAATCTCAGCAAACATTTTTTGACCCAATCTTGATGATTCTTTCAGGTAATGATCAGTACACCAAAACCACTTGGCTCACCAAATTTCGTTCTTCTAGGTTAAACCGTTCGTTTGCAGTAACCGTTTTAATTTTTAGGTTTCACTCTGTATTCTCCTATAGGGATACATGTATTTGGAACTCCAAATCAAACACGGTTTGTGCTAGCTCTTTTAAACTTGACACAATAAAGCAGTTTCAAGTTCTATCTCTATGGTTTGTTTTCGGTTGATGTAGCCCTAAGCAGAGACAGGCGAGAATCACTTTGATGAAAAGGGGTTGCCAAGCTTCCAAAAAACTACAAGTTGCCTGAAATCTCAGCAAACATTTTTTGACCCAATCTTGATGATTCTTTCAGGTAATGATCAGTACACCAAAACCCCTAGGCTCACCAAATTTCGTTCTTCTAGGTTAAACCGTTCGTTTGCAGTAGCCGTTTTCATTTTAAGGTTTCACTCTGTATTCTCCTATAGGGATGAATGTATTTGGAACACTAAATCAAACAAGGTTTGTGCTAGCTTTTTGAAACTTGACACAATAAAGCAGTTTCAAGTTCTATCTTTATTGTTTGTTTGCTGTTGATGTAGCCCTAAGCAGAGACTGGCGAAAATCACTTTCCTGGAGAGGGGTTGCCAAGCTTCCAAAAAACTACAAGTTGCCTGAAATCTCCGCAAACATTTTTTCACCCAATCTTAATGATTCCTTCAGGTAATGATCAGTACACAAAAACCACTTTTCTCACCAAATTTCGTTCTTCTAGGTTAAACCGTTCGTTTGCAGTAACCGTTTTCATTTTTAGGTTTCACTCTGTTTTCTCCTATACGGATACATGTATTTGGAACTCTAAATGAAACACGGTTTGTGCTAGCTCTTTGAAACTTGACACAATAAAGCAGTTTCAAGTTCTATCTCTATGGTTTGTTTGCTGTTATGTAGCCCTAAGCAGAGACTGGCGAAAATCACTTTGATGGAAAGGGGCTGCTAAGCTTCCAAAAAACTACGAGTTGCCTGAAATCTCAGCAAACATTTTTTCACCCATTCTTGATAATTCTTTCAGGTAATGATCAGTACACCAAAACCACTTGGCTCACCAAATTTCGTTCTTCTAGGTTAAACCGTTCGATTTCAGTAACCGTTTTCATTTTTAGGTTTCACTCTGTTTTCTCCTATAGGGATACATGCATTTGGAACTCTAAATCAAACACGGTTTGTGCTAGCTCTTTGAAACTTGACACAATAAAGCAGTTTCAAGTTCTATCCCTATGTTTTGTTTGGTGTTGATGTAGCCCTAAGCAGAGACTGGCGAAAATCACTTTGATGGAAAGTGGTTGCCAAGCTTCCAAAAAACTACGAGTTGCCTGAAATCTCAGCAAACATTTTTTGACCCAATCTTGATGATTCTTTCAGGTAATGATCAGTACACCAAAACCACTTGTCTCACCAAATTTCGTTCTTCTAGGTTAAACCGTTCGTTTGCAGTAACCGTTTTCATTTTTAGGTTTCACTGTGTTTTCTCCTATAGGGATACATGTATTTGGAACTATAAATGAAACATGGTTTGTGCTAGCTTTTTGAAACTTGACACAATAAAGCAGTTTCAAGTTCGATCTCTATGGTTTGTTTGCTGTTATGTAGCCCTAAGCAGAGACTGGCGAAAATCACTTTGATGGAAAGAGGATGCTAAGCTTCCAAAAAACTACGAGTTTCCTGAAATCTCAGCAAACATTTTTTTCACCCAATCTTGATGATTTTGTCAGGTAATGATCAGTACACGAAAACCACTTGGCTCACCAAATTTCGTTCTTCTAGGTTAAACCGTTCGTTTTCAGTAACCGTTTTCATTTTTAGGTTTCACTCTGTTTTCTCCTATAGGGATACATGCATTTGGAACTCTAAATCAAACACGGTTTGTGCTAGCTCTTTGAAACTTGACACAATAAAGAAGTTTCAAGTTCTATCCCTATGTTTTGTTTGGTGTTGATGTAGCCCTAAGCCGAGACTGGCGAAAATCACTTTGATGGAAAGGGGTTGCCAAGCTTCCAAAAAACTACGAGTTGCCTGAAATCACAGCAAACATTTTTTGACCCAATCTTGATGATTCTTTCAGGTAATGATCAGTACAACAAAACCCCTTGGCTCACCAAATTTCGTTCTTCCAGGTTAAACCGTTCGTTTGCAGTAACCGTTTTCATTTTTAGGTTTCACTACGTTTTCTCCTATAGGGATACATGTATTTGGAACTCTAAATCAAACACGATTTGTTCTAGCTCTTTGAAACTTGACACAATAAAGCAGTTTCAAGTTCTATCTCTATAGTTTGTTTGCTGTTGATGTAGCCCTAAGCAGAGACTGGCGAAAATCACTTTGATGGAAAGGGGTTGCCAAGCTTCCAAAAAATTACGAGTTGCCAGAAATCTCAGCAAACATTTTTTGACCCAATCTTGATGATTATTTCAGGTAATGATCAGTACACCAAAACCCCTTGGCTCACCAAATTTCGTTCTTCTAGGTTAAACCGTTAGTTTTCAGTAACCGTTTTCATTTTTTGGGTTCACTCTGTTTTCTCGTATAGGGATACATGTATTTGGAACTCTAAATCAAACACGGTTTGTGCTAGCTCTTTGAAACTTGACAAAATAAAGCAGTTTCAAGTTCTATCTCTATGGTTTGTTTGCTGTTGATGTAGCCCTGAGCAGAGACTGGCGAAAATCACTTTGATTGAAAGGGTTGCCAAGCTTCCAAAAAACTACGAGTTTTCTGAAATCTCAGCAAACATTTTTTGACCCAATCTTGATGATTCTTTCAGGTAATGATCAGTACACCAAAACCACTTGGCTCACCAAATTTCTCTCTTCTAGGTTAAACCGTTGGTTGGAGTAACCGGTTTCATTTTTAGGTTTCACTCTGTTTTCTCCAATAGGGATACATGTATTTGGAACTCTAAATCAAACACGGTTTGCGCTAGCTCTTTGAAACTTGACACAATAAAGCAGTTTCAAGTTCTATCTCTCTGGTTTGTTTGCTGTTGATGTAGCCCTAAGCAGAGACTGGCGAAAATCACTTTGATGGAAAGGGGTTGCCAAGCTTCCAAAAAACTACGAGTTGCCTGAAATCTCAGCAAACATTTTTTGACCCAATCTTGATGATTCTTTCAGGTAATGATCAGTACACCAAAACCACTTGGCTCACCAAATTTCGTTCTTCTAGGTTAAACCGTTCGTTTGCAGTAGGTTTCACTCTGTTTTCTCCTATAGGGATACATGTATTTGGAACTCTAAATCAAACACGGTTTGTGCTAGCTCTTTGAACCTTCACACAATAAAGCAGTTTCAAGTTCTATCCCTATGTTTTGTTTGGTGTTGATGTAGCCCTAAGCAGAGACTGGCGAAAATCACTTTGATGTAAAGGGGTTGCCAAGCTTCCAAAAAACTACGAGTTGCCTGAAATCTCAGCAAACATTTTTTCACCCAATCTTGATGATTCTTTCAGGTAATGATCAGTACACCAAAACCACTTGTCTCACCAAATTTCGTTCTTCTAGGTTAAACCGTTCGTTTTCAGTAACCGTTTTCATTTTTAGGTTTCAGTCTGTTTTCTCCTATAGGGATACATGTATTTGGAACTCTAAATCAAACACGATTTGTGCTAGCTCTTTGAAACTTGACACAATAAAGCAGTTTCAAGTTCTATCTCTATGGTTTGTTTGCTGTTAATGTAGCCCTAAGCAGAGACTGGTGAAAATCACTTAGATGGAAAGGGGTTGCCAAGCTTCCCAAAAAATTACGAGTTGCCAGAAATCTCAGCAAACATTTTTTCACCCAATCTTGATGATTCTTTGAGGTAATGATCAGTATATTAAAACTACTTGGCTCACCACATTTCGTTCTTCTAGGTTAAACCGTTCATTCACAGTAACCGTTTTCATTTTTAGGTTTCACTCTGTGTTCTCCTATAGGGATACATGTATTTGGAACTCTAAATGAAAGACGGTTTGTGGTAGCTCTTTGAAACTTGACACAATAAAGCAGTTTCAAGTTTTATCTCTATGGTTTGTTTGCTGTTGATGTAGCCCTAAGCAGAGACTTGCGAAAATCACTTTGATGGAAAGAGGTTGCCAAGCTTCCAAAAAACTACGAGTTGCCTGAAATCTCAGCAAACATTTTTTCTCCCAATCTTGATGATTCTTTCAGGTAATGATCAGTACACCAAAACCACTTGGCTCACCAAATTTAGTTCTTCTGGGTTAAACCGTTCGTTTGCAGTAACCATTTTCATTTTTAGGTTTCACTCCGTTTTCTCCTATAGGGATACATGTATTTGGAACTCTAAATCAAACACGGTTTGTGCTAGCTCTTTGAACCTTCACACAATAAAGCAGTTTCAAGTTCTATCCCTATGTTTTGTTTGGTGTTGATGTAGCCCTAAGCAGAGACTGGCGAAAATCACTTTGATGAAAAGGGTTTGCCAAGCTTCCAAAAAACTACGATTTGCCTGAAATCTCAGCAAACATTTTTTCACCCAATCTTGATGATTCTTTCAGGTAATGATCAGTACACCAAAACCACTTGGCTCACCAAATTTCGTTCTTCTAGGTTAAACCGTTCGTTTGCAGTAACTGTTTTCATTTTTAGGTTTCACTCTGTTTTCTCCTATAGGGATACATGTATTTGGAACTCTAAATGAAACACAGTTTGTGCTAGCTCTTTGAAACTTGACACAATAAAGCAGTTTCAAGTTCTATCACTATGGTTTCTTTGCTGTTGATGTAGCCCTTAGCAGACACTGGCGAAAATCACTTTGATGGAAAGGGGATGCTAAACTTCCAAAAAACTATGAGTTGAATGAAATCTCAGCAAACATTTTTTCACCCAATCTTGATGATTTTTTCAGGTAATGATCAGTACACCAAAACCAGTTGGCTCACCAAATTTCGTTCTTCTAGGTTAAACCGTTCGCTTGCAGTAACCGTTTTCATTTTTAGGTTTCACTCTGTTTTCTCCTATAGGGGTACATGTATTTGGAACTCTAAATCAAACACGGTTTTTACTAGCTCTTTGAAACTTGACACAATAAACAGTTTCAAGTTCTATCTCTATGGTTTGTTTGCTGTTGATGTAGCCCTAAGCAGAGACTGGCGAAAATAACTTTGATGGAAAGGGGTTGCCAAGCTTCCAAAAAACTACGAGTTGCCTGAAATCTCAGCAAACATTTTTTCACCCAATCTTGACGATTCTTTCAGATAATGATCAGTACACCAAAAGCACTTGGCTCACCAAATTTCGTTCTTCTAGGTTAAACCGTTCGTTTGCAGTAACCGTTTTCATTTTTAGGTTTCACTCTGTTTTCTCCTATAGGGATACATGTATTTGGAACTCTAAATGAAACACGGTTTGTGCTAGCTCTTTGAAACTTGACACAAAAAAGCAGTTTCAAGTTCTATCTCTATGGTTTGTTTTCTGTTGATGTAGCCCTAAGCAGAGACTGGCGAAAATCACTTTGATGGAAAGGGGTTGCCAAGCTTTCAAAAAACTACGAGTTACCAGAAATCTCAGCAAAACATTTTTTGACCCAATCTTAATGATTCCTTCAGGTAATGATCAGTACACAAAAACCCCTTGGTGCACCAAATTTCGTTCTTCTAGGTTAAACCGTTCGTTTGCAGTAACCGTTTTCATTTTAGGTTTCACTCTGTTTTCTCCTATAGGGATACATGTATTTGGAACTCCAAATCAAACACAGTTTGTGCTAGCTCTTTGAAACTTGACACAACAAAGGAGTTTCATGTTCTATCTTTATGGTTTGTTTGCTGTTGATGTAGCCCTAAGCAGAGACTGGCTAAAATCACTTTGATGTAACGGGGTTGCCAAGCTTCCAAAAAACTACGAGTTGCCTGAAATCTCAGCAAACATTTTTTTCACCCAATCTTGATGATTCTTTCAGGTAATGATCAGTACACCAAATCCACTTGGCTCACCAAATTTCGTTCTTCTAGGTTAAAACGTTCGTTTGCAGTAACCGTTTTCATTTTAAGGTTTCACTCTGTTTTCTTTTATAGGGATACATGTATTTGGAACTATAAATCAAACACGGTTTGTGCTAGCTCTTTTAAACTTGACACAATAAAGCAGTTTCAAGTTCTATCTCTATGGATTGTTTGCTGTTGATGTAGCCCTAAGCAGAGACTGGCGAAAATCACTTTGATGGAAAGGGGTTGCCAAGCTTCCAAAAAACTACGAGTTGCCTGAAATCTCAGCAAACATTTTTTCACCCAATCTTGATGATTCTTTCAGGTAATGATCAGTACACCAAAACCACTTGGCTCACCAAATTTAGTTCTTCTAGGTTAAACCGTTCTTTTGCAGTAACCGTTTACATTTTTAGTTTTCACTCTGTTTTCTCCTATAGGGATACATGTATTTGGAACTCTAAATGAAACACAGTTTGTGCTAGCTCTTTGAAACTTGACACAATAAAGCAGTTTCAAGTTCTATCACTATGGTTTCTTTGCTGTTGATGTAGCCCTTAGCAGACACTGGCGAAAATCACTTTGATGGAAAGGGGATGCTAAACTTCCAAAAAACTATGAGTTGAATGAAATCTCAGCAAACATTTTTTCACCCAATCTTGATGATTCTTTCAGGTAATGATCAGTACACCAAAACCAGTTGGCTCACCAAATTTCGTTCTTCTAGGTTAAACCGTTCGCTTGCAGTAACCGTTTTCATTTTTAGGTTTCACTCTGTTTTCTCCTATAGGGGTACATGTATTTGGAACTCTAAATCAAACACGGTTTTTACTAGCTCTTTGAAACTTGACACAATAAACAGTTTCAAGTTCTATCTCTATGGTTTGTTTGCTGTTGATGTAGCCCTAAGCAGAGACTGGCGAAAATCACTTTGATGGAAAGGGTTGCCAAGCTTCCAAAAAACTACGAGTTGCCTGAAATCTCAGCAAACCTTTTTTTCACCCAATCTTGACGATTCTTTCAGATAATGATCAGTTCACCAAAAGCACTTGGCTCACCAAATTTCGTTCTTCTAGGTTAAACCGTTCGTTTGCAGTAACCGTTTTCATTTTTAGGTTTCACTGTGTTTTCTCCTATAGGGATACATGTATTTGGAACTCTAAATGAAACACGGTTTGTGGTAGCTCTTTGAAACTTGACACAATAAAGCAGTTTCAAGTTCTATCTCTATGGTTTGTTTGCTGTTGATGTAGCCCTAAGCAGAGACTGGCGAAAATCACTTTGATGGAAAGGGGTTGCCAAGCTTCAAATAACTACGAGTTGCCTGAAATCTCAGCAAACATTTTTTCACCCAATCTTGATGATTCTTTCAGGTAATGATCAGTACACCAAAACCACTTGGCTCACCAAATTTCGTTCTTCTAGGTTAAACCGTTCGTTTGCAGTAACCGTTTTCATTTTTAGGTTTCACTCTGTTTTCTCCTATAGGGATACATGTATTTGGAACTCTAAATCAAACACGGTTTGTGCTAGCTCTTTGAAACTTGACACAATAAAGCAGTTTCAAGTTCTATCTCTATGGTTTGTTTTCTGTTGATGTAGCCCTAAGCAGAGACTGGCGAAAATCACTTTGATGGAAAGGGGTTGCCAAGCTTTCAAAAAACTACGAGTTACCAGAAATCTCAGCAAAACATTTTTTGACCCAATCTTGATGATTCCTTCAGGTAATGATCAGTACACAAAAACCCCTTGGCGCACCAAATTTCGTTCTTCTAGGTTAAACCGTTCGTTTGCAGTAACCGTTTTCATTTTAGGTTTCACTCTGTTTTCTCCTATAGGGATACATGTATTTGGAACTCCAAATCAAACACAGTTTTTGCTAGCTCTTTGAAACTTGACACAATAAAGGAGTTTCATGTTCTATCTTTATGGTTTGTTTGCTGTTGATGTAGCCCTAAGCAGAGACTGGCTAAAATCACTTTGATGGAACGGAGTTGCCAAGCTTCCAAAAAACTACGAGTTGCCTGAAATCTCAGCAAACATTTTTTTCACCCAATCTTGATGATTCTTTCAGGTAATGATCAGTACACCAAATCCACTTGGCTCACCAAATTTCGTTCTTCTAGGTTAAAACATTCGTTTGCAGTAACCGTTTTCATTTTAAGGTTTCACTCTGTTTTCTCCTATAGGGATACATGTATTTGGAACTATAAATCAAACACGGTTTGTGCTAGCTCTTTTAAACTTGACACAATAAAGCAGTTTCAAGTTCTATCTCTATGGATTGTTTGCTGTTGATGTAGCCCTAAGCAGAGACTGGCGAAAATCACTTTGATGGAAAGGGGTTGCCAAGCTTCCAAAAAACTACGAGTTGCCTGAAATCTCAGCAAATATCTTTTCACCCAATCTTGCTGATTCTTTCAGGTAATGATCAGTACACCAAAACCACTTGGCTCACAAAATTTCGTTCTTCTAGGTGAAACCGTTCGTTTGCAGTAACCGTTTTAATTTTTAGGTTTCACTCTGTTTTCTCCTATAGGGATACATGTATTGGGAACTCTAAATGAAACACGGTTTGTGCTAGCTCTTTGAAACTTGACACAATAAAGCAGTTTCAAGTTCTATCTCTATGGTTTGTTTGCTGTTGTTGTAGCCCTAAGCAGAGACTCGCGAAAATCACTTTGATGGAAAGGAGTTGCCAAGCTTCCAAAAAACGACGAGTTGCCTGAAATCTCAGCAAACTTTTTTTCACCCAATCTTGATGATTCTTTCAGGTAATGATCAGTACACCAAAACCACTTGGCTCACCAAATTTTGTTCTTCTAGGTTAAACCGTTCGTTTGCAGTAACCGTTTTTATTTTTAGGTTTCACTCTGTTTTCTCCTAAAGGGATACATGTATTTGGAACTCTAAATCAAACACGGTTCGTGCTAGCTCTTTGAAACTTGACACAATGAAGCAGTTTCAAGTTCTTTCTCTATGTTTTGTTTGCTGTTGATGTAGCCCTAAGCAGAGACTGGCGAAAATCACTTTGATGGAAAGGGGTTGCCAAGCTTCAAATAACTACGAGTTGCCTGAAATCTCAGCAAACATTTTTTCACCCAATCTTGATGATTCTTTCAGGTAATGATCAGTACACCAAAACCACTTGGCTCACCAAATTTCGTTCTTCTAGTTTAAACCGTTCGTTTGCAGTAACCGTTTTCATTTTTAGGTTTCACTCTGTTTTCTCCTATAGGGATACATGTATTTGGAACTCTAAATCAAACACGGTTTGTGCTAGCTCTTTGAAACTTGACACAATAAAGCAGTTTCAAGTTCTATCTCTATGGTTTGTTTTCTGTTGATGTAGCCCTAAGCAGAGACTGGCGAAAATCACTTTGATGGAAAGGGGTTGCCAAGCTTTCAAAAAACTACGAGTTACCAGAAATCTCAGCAAAACATTTTTTGACCCAATCTTGATGATTCCTTCAGGTAATGATTAGTACACAAAAACCCCTTGGTGCACCAAATTTCGTTCTTCTAGGTTAAACCGTTCGTTTGCAGTAACCGTTTTCATTTTAGGTTTCACTCTGTTTTCTCCTATAGGGATACATGTATTTGGAACTCCAAATCAAACACAGTTTGTGCTAGCTCTTTGAAACTTGACACAATAAAGGAGTTTCATGTTCTATCTTTATGGTTTGTTTGCTGTTGATGTAGCCCTAAGCAGAGACTGGCTAAAATCACTTTGATGGAACGGGGTTGCCAAGCTTCCAAAAAACTACGAGTTGCCTGAAATCTCAGCAAACATTTTTTTCACCCAATCTTGATGATTCTTTCAGGTAATGATCAGTACACCAAATCCACTTGGCTCACCAAATTTCGTTCTTCTAGGTTAAACCGTTTTTTTGCAGAAACCGTTTTCATTTTAAGGTTTCACTCTGTTTTCTCCTATAGGGATACATGTATTTGGAACTATAAATCAAACACGGTTTGTGCTAGCTCTTTTAAACTTGACACAATAAAGCAGTTTCAAGTTCTATCTCTATGTTTTGTTTGCTGTTGATGTAGCCCTAAGCAGAGACTGGCGAAAATCACTTTGATGGAATGGGGTTGCCAAGCTTCCAAAAAACTACGAGTTGCCTGAAATCTCAGAAAACATTTTTTCACCCAATCTTGATGATTCTTTCAGGTAATGATCAGTACACCAAAACCACTTGGCTCACCAAATTTAGTTCTTCTAGGTTAAACCATTCGTTTGCAGTAACCGTTTTCATTTTAGGTTTCACTCTGTTTTCTCCTATAGGGATACATGTATTTGGAACTCCAAATCAAACACGGTTTGTGCTAGCTCTTTTAAACTTGACACAATAAAGCAGTTTCAAGTTCTATCTCTATGGTTTGTTTGCTGTTGATGTAGCCCTAAGCAGAGACTGGCGAAAATCACTTTGATGAAAAGGGGTTGCCAAGCTTCCAAAAAACTATGAGTTTTCTGAAATCTCAGCAAACAAATTTCACCCAATCTTGATGATTCTTTCAGGTAATGATCAGTACACCAAAACCCCTTGGCTCACCAAATTTAGTTCTTCTAGGTTAAACCGTTCGTTTGCAGTAACCGTTTTCATTTTTCGGTTTCACTCTGTTTTCTCCTATAGGGATACATGTATTTGGAACTCTAAATCAAACACGGTTTGTGCTAGCTCTTTCAAACTTGACACAATAAAGCAGTTTCAAGTTCTATCTCTATGGTTTCTTTGCTGTTGATGTAGCCCTAAGCAGAGACTGGCGAAAATCACTTTGATGGAAAGGGGTTGCCAAGCTTCCAAAAACTTACGAGTTGCCTGAAATCTCAGCAAACATTTTTTCACCCAATCTTGATGATTCGTTCAAGTAATGATCAGTACACCAAAACCACTTGGCTCACCAAATTTAGTTCTTCTAGGTTAAACCGTTCGTTTGCAGTCACCGTTTTCATTTTTAGGTTTCACTCTGTTTTCTTCTATAGGGATACATGTATTTGGAACTCTAAATAAAACACGGTTTGTTCTAGCTCTTTGAAACTTGACACAATAAAGCAGTTTCAAGTTCTATCTCTATGGTTTGTTTGCTGTTGATGTAGCCCTAAGCAGAGACTGGCGAAAATCACTTTAATGGAAAGGGGTTGCCAAGCTTCCAAAATACTACGAGTTGCCTGAAATCTTCACAAACATTTTTTCACCTAATCTTGATGATTCTTTCAGGTAATGATCAGTACAGCAAAACCACTTGGCTCACCAAATTTCGTTCTTTTAGGTTAAACCGTTCGTTTGCAGTAACCGTTTACATTTTTATGTATCAGTCTGTTTTCTCCTATAGGGATACATGTATTTGGAACTCGAAATCAAACACGGTTTGTGCTAGCTCTTTGAAACTTGACAAAATAAAGCAGTTTCAAGTTCTATCTCTATGGTTTGTTTGCTGTTGATGTAGCCCTAAGCAGAGACTGGCGAAAATCACTTTGATGAAAAGGGGTTGCCAAGCTTCCAAAAAACTACGAGTTGCCTGAAATCTCAGCAAACATTTTTTCACCATATCTTGATGATTCTTTCAGGTAATGATCAGTACACCAAAACCACTTGGCGTACCAAATTTCGTTTTTCTAGGTTACACCGTTTGTTTTCAGTAACCGTTCTCATTTTTAGGTTTCACTCTGTTTTCTCCTATAGGGATACATGTATTTGGAACTCTAAATCAAACACGGTTTGTGCTAGCTCTTTGAAACTTGATACAATAAAGCTGTTTCAAGTTCTATCTCTATGTTTTGTTTGCTGTTGATGTAGCCCTAAGCAGAGACTGGGGAAAATCACTTTGATAAAAAGGGGTTGCCAAGCTTCCAAAAAACTACGAGTTGCCTGAAATCTCAGCAAACACTATTTGACCCAATCTTGATGATTCTTTCAGGTAATGATCAGTACACCAAAACCACTTGGCTCACCAAATTTCGTTCTTCTAGGTTAAACCGTTCGTTTGCAGTAACCGTTTTCATTTTTCGGTTTCACTCTGTTTTCTCCTATAGGGATACATGTATTTGAAACTCTAAATCAAACATGGTTAGTGCTAGCTCTTTGAAACTTGACACAATAGAGCAGTTTCAAGTTCTATCTCTATGGTTTGTTTGCTGTTGATGTAGCCCTAATCAGAGACTGGCGAAAATCACTTTGATGGAAAGGGGTTGCCAAGCTTCAAAAAAACTACGAGTTGCCTGAAATCTCAGCAAACATTTATTCACCCAATCTTGATGATTCTTTCAGGTAATGATCAGTACACGAAAACCACTTGGCTCACAAAATTTCGTTCTTCTAGGTTAAACCGTTCGTTTGCAGTAACTGTTTTCATTTTTAGGTTTCACTCTGTTTTCTCCTATAGGGATACATGTATTTGGAACTCTAAATGAAACATGGTTTGTGCTAGCTCTTTGAAACTTGACACAATAAAGCAGTTTCAAGTTCTATCTCTATGGTTTGTTTGCTGTTGATGTAGCCCTAAGCCGAGACTGGCGAAAATCACTTTGATAAAAAGGGGTTGCCAAGCTTCCAAAAAAATACGAGTTGCCTGAAATCTCAGCAAACACTATTTGACACAATCTTGATGATTCTTTCAGGTAATGATCAGTACACCAAAACCACTTGGCTCACCAAATTTCGTTCTTCTAGGTTAAACCGTTCGTTTGCAGTAACCGTTTTCATTTTTCGGTTTCACTCTGTTTTCTCCTATAGGGATACATGTATTTGAAACTCTAAATCAAACACGGTTTGTGCTAGCTCTTTGAAACTTGACACAATAAAGCAGTTTCAAGTTCTATCTTTATGGTTTGTTTGCTGTTGATGTAGCCCTAAGCAGAGACTGGCGAAAATCACTTTGATTTAAAGGGGTTGCCAAGCTTCCAAAAAACTACGAGTTGCCTGAAATCTCAGCAAACATTTTTCACCCAATCTTGAAGATTCTTTCAGGTAAGGATCAGTACACCAAAACCACTTGGCTCACCAAATTTCGTTCTTCTAGGTTAAACCGTTTTTTTGCAGAAACCGTTTTCATTTTTAGGTTTCACTCTGTTTTCTCCTATAGGGATACATGTATTTGGAATTCTAAATCAAACACGGTTTGTGCTAGCTCTTTGAAACTTGACACAATAAAGCAGTTTCAAGTTCTATCTCTATGGTTTGTTTGCTGTTGATGTAGCCCTAAGCAGAGTCTTGGGAAAATCACTTTGATGGAAAGGGGTTGCCAAGCTTCCAAAAAATTACGAGTTGCCTGAAATCTCAGCAAACATTTTATCACCCAATCTTGATGATTCTTTCAGGTAATGATCAGTACACCAAAACCACTTGGCTCACCAAATTTCGTTCTTCTAGGTTAAACCGTTCGTTTGCAGTAACCGTTTTCATTTTTAGGTTTCACTCTGTTTTCTCCTATAGTGATACATGAATTTGAAATTCTAAATCAAACATGGTTTGTGCTAGCTCTTTGAAACTTGACACAATAAAGCAGTTTCAAGTTCTATCTCTATGGTTTGTTTGCTGTTGATGTAGCCCTAAGCAGAAACTTGGAAAAATCACTTTGATGGAAAGGGGTTGCCAAGCTTCCAAAAAACTACGAGTTGCCTGAAATCTCAGCAAACATTTTTTCACCCAATCTTGATGATTCTTTCAGGTAATGATCAGTACACCAAACCCACTTGGCTCACCAAATTTCGTTCTTCTAGTTTAAACCGTTCGTTTTCAGTAACCGTTTTCATTTTTAGGTTTCACTCTGTTTTCTCCTATAGGGATACATGTATTTGGAACTCTAAATGAAAGACAGTTTGTGCTAGCTCTGTGAAACTTGACACAATAAAGCAGTTTCAAGTTCTATCTCTATGGTTTGTTTGCTGTTGATGTAGCCCTAAGCAGAGACTGGCGAAAATCACTTTGATGGAAAGGGGTTGCAAAGCTTCCAAAAAATTACGAGTTGCCTGAAATCTCAGCAAACATTTTTTCACCCAATCTTGATGATTCTTTCAGGTAATGATCAGTACACCAAAACCACTTGGCGTACCAAATTTCGTTCTTCTAGGTTACACCGTTTTTTTTCAGTAACCGTTTTCATTTTTAGGATTCACTCTGTTTTCTCCTATAGGGATACATGTATTTGGAATTCTAAATCAAACATGGTTAGTGCTAGCTCTTTGAAACTTGACACAATAAAGCAGTTTCAAGATCTATCTCTATGGTTTGTTTCCTGTTGATGTAGCCCTAAGCAGAGACTTGGGAAAATCACTTTGATGGAAAGGGGTTGCCAAGCTTTTAAAAACCTACGAGTAGCCTGAAATCTCAGCAAACATTTTTTCATCCAATCTTGATGATTTTTTCAGATAATGATCAGTACACCAAAACCACTTGACTCACGAAATTTCGTTCTTCTAGGTTAAACCGTTCATTTGCAGTAACCGTTTTCATTTTTCGGTTTCACTCTGTTTTCTCCTATAGGGATACATTTATTTGGAACTCTAAATGAAACACGGTTTGTGCTAGGTCTTTGAAACTTGACACAATAAAGCAGTTTCAAGTTCTATCTCTATGATTTGTTTGGTGTTGAAGTAGCCCTAAGCAGAGACTGGCGAAAATCACTTTGATGGAAAGGGGTTGCAAAGCTTCCAAAAAATTACGAGTTGCCTGAAATCTCAGCAAACATTTTTTCACCCAATCTTGATGATTCTTTCAGGTAATGATCAGTACACCAAAACCACTTGGCGTACCAAATTTCGTTCTTCTAGGTTACACCGTTTGTTTTCAGTAACCGTTTTCATTTTTAGGATTCACTCTGTTTTCTCCTATAGGGATACATGTATTTGGAACTCTAAATGAAAGACGGTTTGTGCGAGCTCTTTGAAACTTGACACAATAAAGCTGTTTCAAGTTCTATCTCTATGTTTTGTTTGCTGTTGATGTAGCCCTAAGCAGAGACTGGCGAAAATCACTTTGATAGAAAAGGGGTTGCCAAGCTTCCAAAAAAATACGAGTTGCCTGAAATCTCAGCAAACACTATTTGACCCAATCTTGATGATTCTTTCAGGTAATGATCAGTATACCAAACCCACTTGGCTCACCAAATTTCGTTCTTCTATGTTAAACCGTTCGTTTGCAGTAACCGTTTTCATTTTTCGGTTTCACTCTGTTTTCTCCTATAGGGATACATATATTTGGAACTCTAAATCAAACACGGTTTTTTGCTAGCTCTTTGAAACTTGACACAATAAAGCTGTTTCAAGTTCTATCTCTATGTTTTGTTTGCTGTTGATGTAGCCCTAAGCAGAGACTGGCGAAAATCACTTTGATAGAAAGGGGTTGCCAAGCTTCCAAAAAAATACGAGTTGCCTGAAATTTCAGCAAACACTTTTTGACCCAATCTTGATGATTCTTTCAGGTAATGATGAGTATACCAAACCCACTTGGCTCACCAAATTTAGTTCTTCTAGGTTAAACCGTTCGTTTGCAGTAACCGTTTTCATTTTTAGGTTTCACTCTGTTTTCTCCTATAGGGATACATGTATTTGGAATTCTAAATCAAACATGGTTAGTGCTAGCTCTTTGAAACTTGACACAATAAAGCAGTTTCAAGTTCTATCTCTATGGTTTGTTTGCTGTTGATGTAGCCCTAAGCAGAGACTTGGGAAAATCACTTTGATGGAAAGGGGTTGCCAAGCTTTTAAAAACCTACGAGTTGCCTGAAATCTCAGCAAACATTTTTTCACCCAATCTTGATGATTCTTTCAGGTAATGATCAGTACACCAAAACCACTTGGCTCACCAAATTTCGTTCTTCTAGGTTAAACCGTTCGTTTGCAGTAACCGTTTTCATTTTTCGGTTTCACTCTGCTTTCTCCTATAGGGATACATGTAGTTGGAACTCTAAATCAAACACGGTTTGTGCTAGCTCTTTGAAACTTGACAAAATAAAGCAGTTTCAAGTTCTATCTCTATGGTTTGTTTGCTGTTGATGTAGACCTAAGCAGAGACTGGCGAAAATCACTTTGATGGAAAGGGGTTGCCAAGCTTCCAAAAAACTACGAGTTGCCTGAAATCTCAGCAAACATTTTTTGACCCAATCTTGATGATTCTTTCAGGTAATGATGAGTATACCAAACCCACTTGGCTCACCAAATTTAGTTCTTCTAGGTTAAACCGTTCGTTTGCAGTAACCGTTTTCATTTTTAGATTTCACTCTGTTTTCTCCTATAGGGATACATGTATTTGGAATTCTAAATCAAACATGGTTAGTGCTAGCTCTTTGAAACTTGACACAATAAAGCAGTTTCAAGTTCTATCTCTATGGTTTGTTTGCTGTTGATGTAGCCCTAAGCAGAGACTTGGGAAAATCACTTTGATGGAAAGGGGTTGCCAAGCTTTTAAAAACCTACGAGTTGCCTGAAATCTCAGCAAACATTTTTTAACCCAATCTTGATGATTCTTTCAGGTAATGATCAGTACACCAAAACCACTTGGCTCACCAAATTTCGTTCTTCTAGGTTAAACCGTTCGTTTGCAGTAACCGTTTTCATTTTTCGGTTTCACTCTGCTTTCTCCTATAGGGATACATGTAGTTGGAACTCTAAATCAAACACGGTTTGTGCTAGCTCTTTGAAACTTGACAAAATAAAGTAGTTTCAAGTTCTATCTCTATGGTTTGTTTGCTGTTGATGTAGACCTAAGCAGAGACTGGCGAAAATCACTTTGATGGAAAGGGGTTGCCAAGCTTCCAAAAAACTACGAGTTGCCTGAAATCTCAGCAAACATTTTTTCACCCAATCTTGATGATTCTTTCAGGTAGTGATAAGTACACCAAAACCACTTGGCTCACCAAATTTCGTTCTTCTAGGTTAAACCATTCGTTTGCAGTAACCGTTTTCATTTTTAGGTTTCACTCTGTTTTCTCCTATAGGGATACATGTCTTTGGAACTCTAAATCAAACACGGTTTTTGCTAGCTCTTTGAAACTTGACACAATAAAGGAGTTTCAAGTTCTATCTTTATGGTTTGTTTGCTGTTGATGTAGCCCTAAGCAGAGACTGGCGAAAATCACTTTGATTTAAAGGGGTTGCCAAGCTTCCAAAAAACTACGAGTTGCCTGAAATCTCAGCAAACATTTTTTCACCCAATCTTGAAGATTCTTTCAGGTAATGATCAGTACACCAAAACCACTTGGCTCACCAAATTTCGTTCTTCTAGGTTAAACCGTTCGTTTGCAGTAACCGTTTTCATTTTTAGGTTTCACTCTGTTTTCTCCTATAGGGATACATGTATTTGGAATTCTAAATCAAACACGGTTTGTGCTAGCTCTATGAAACTTGACACAATAAAGCAGTTTCAAGTTCTATCTCTATGGTTTGTTTGCTGTTGATGTAGCCCTAAGCAGAAACTTGGGAAAATCACTTTGATGGAAAGGGGTTGCCAAGCTTCCAAAAAAACTACGAGTTGCCTGAAATCTCAGCAAACATTTTTTCACCCAATCTTGATGATTCTTTCAGGTAATGATCAGTACACCAAACCCACTTGGCTCACCAAATTTCGTTCTTCTAGTTTAAACCGTTCGTTTTCAGTAACCGTTTTCATTTTTAGGTTTCACTCTGTTTTCTCCTATAGGGATACATGTATTTGGAACTCTAAATGAAAGACGGTTTGTGCTAGCTCTGTGAAACTTGACACAATAAAGCAGTTTCAAGTTCTATCTCTATGGTTTGTTTGTTGTTGATGTAGCCCTAAGCAGAGACTGGCGAAAATCACTTTGATGAAAAGGGGTTGCCAAGCTTCCAAAAACTACGAGTTTCCTGAAATCTCAGAAAACAAATTTCACCCAATCTTGATGATTCTTTCAGGTAATGATCAGTACACCAAAACTACTTGGCTCACCAAATTTAGTTCTTCTAGGTTAAACCATTCGTTTGCAGTAACCGTTTCATTTTTAGGTTTCACTCTGTTTTCTCCTATAGGGATACATGTTGTTGGAACTCTAAATGAAAGACGGTTTGTGCTAGCTCTTTGAAACTTGACACAATAAAGCAGTTTCAAGTTCTATCTCTATGGTTTGTTTGCTGTTTATGTAGCCCTAAGCAGAGACTGGCGAAAATCACTTTGATGGAAAGGGGTTGCCAAGCTTTCAAAAAACTACGAGTTACCAGAAATCTCAGCAAAACATTTTTTGACCCAATCTTGATGATTCCTTCAGGTAATGATCAGTACACAAAAACCCCTTGGCGCACCAAATTTCGTTCTTCTAGGTTAAACCGTTCGTTTGCAGTAACCGTTTTGATTTTAGGTTTCACTCTGTTTTCTCCTATAGGGATACATGTATTTTGAACTCCAAATCAAACACAGTTTGTGCTAGCTCTTTGAAACTTGACACAATAAAGGAGTTTCATGTTCTATCTTTATGGTTTGTTTGCTGTTGATGTAGCCCTAAGCAGAGACTGGCTAAAATCACTTTGATGGAACGGGGTTGCCAAGCTTCCAAAAAACTACGAGTTGCCTGAAATCTCAGCAAACATTTTTTCACCCAATCTTGATGATTCTTTCAGGTAATGATCAGTACACCAAAACCACTTGGCTCACCAAATTTCGTTCTTCTAGGTTAAACCGTTCGTTTGCAGTAACCGTTTTCATTTTTAGGTTTCACTCTGTTTTGTCCTATAAGGATACATGTATTTGAAACTTTAAATAAAACACGGTTTTTGCTAGCTCTTTGAAACTTGACACAATAAAGCAGTTTCAAGTTCTATCTCTATGGTTTCTTTCCTGTTGATGTAGCCCTAAGCAGAGACTGGCGAAAATCACATTGATTGAAAGGGGTTCCCAAGCTTTCAAAAAACTACGAGTTGCCAGAAATCTCAGCAAACATTTTTTGACCAAATCTTGATGATTCCTTCAGGTAATGATCAGTACACAAAAACCCCTTGGCGAACCAAATTTCCTTCTTCTAGGTTAAACCGTTCGTTTTCAGTAACCGTTTTCATTTTAAGGTTTCACTCTGTTTTCTCTTATAGGGATACATGTATTTGGAACTCTACATCAAACACGATTTGTGATAGCTCTTTGAAACTTGACACAATAAAGCAGTTTCAAATTCTATCTCTATAGTTTGTTTGCTGTTGATGTAGGCCTAAGCAGAGACTGGCGAAAATCACTTTGATGGAAAGGGGTTGCCAAGCTTCCAAAAAACTACGAGTTGCCGGCAATCTCAGCAAACACGTTTTCACCCAATCTTGATGATTTTTTCAGGAAATGATCAGTACACCAAAACCACTTGTCTCACCAAATTTTGTTCTTCTAGGTTAAACCGTTCGTTTGCAGTAACCGTTTTCATTTTTAGATTTCACTCTGTTTTCTCCTATAGGGATACATGTATTTTGAACTCTAAATGAAAGACGGTTTGTGGTAGCCCTTTGAAACTTGACACAATAAAGCAGTTTCAAGTTTTATCTCTATGGTTTGTTTGCTGTTGATGTAGCCCTAAGCAGAGACTCTCGAAAATCACTTTGATGGAAAGGAGTTGCCAAGCTTCCAAAAAACGACGAGTTGCCTGAAATCTCAGCAAACTTTTTTTCACCCAATCTTGATGATTCTTTCAGGTAATGATCAGTACACCAAAACCACTTGGCTCACCAAATTTTGTTCTTCTAGGTTAAACCGTTCGTTTGCAGTAACCGTTTTCATTTTTAGGTTTCACTCTGTTTTCTCCTAAAGGGATACATGTATTTGGAACTCTAAATCAAACACGGTTCGTGCTAGCTCTTTGAAACTTGACACAATAAAGCAGTTTCAAGTTCTTTCTCTATGTTTTGTTTGCTGTTGATGTAGCCCTAAGCAGAGACTGGCGAAAATCACTTTGATGGAAAGGGGTTGCCAAGCTTCCAAAAAACTACGAGTTGCCTGAAATCTCAGCAAACATTTTTTCACCCAATCTTGATGATTCTTTCAGGCAATGATCAGTACACCAAAACCACTTGGCTCACCAAATTTCGTTCTTCTAGGTTAAACCGTTCGTTTGCAGTAACCGTTTTCATTTTTAGGTTTCACTCTGTTTTCTCCTATAGGGATACATGTATTTGGAACTCTAAATGAAACACAGTTTGTGCCAGCTCTTTGAAACTTGACACAATAAAGCAGTTTCAAGTTCTATCACTATGGTTTGTTTGCTGTTGATGTAGCCCTTAGCAGACACAGGCAAAAATCATTTTGATGGAAAGGGGATGCTAAACTTCCAAAAAACTATGAGTTGAATGAAATCTCAGCAAACATTTTTTCACCCAATCTTGATGATTCTTTCAGGTAATGACCAGTACACCAAAACCAGTTGGCTCACCAAATTTCGTTCTTCTAGGTTAAACCGTTCGCTTGCAGTAACCGTTTTCATTTTTAGGTTTCACTCTGTTTTCTCCTATAGGGGTACATGTATTTGGAACTCTAAATCAAACACGGTTTTTACTAGCTCTTTGAAACTTGACACAATAAACAGTTTCAAGTTCTATCTCTATGGTTTGTTTGCTGTTGATGTAGCCCTAAGCAGAGACTGGCGAAAATCACTTTGATGGAAAGGGGTTGCCAAGCTTTCAAAAAACTACGAGTTGCCTGAAATCTCAGCAAAGATTTTTTTACCCAATCTTGATGATTCTTTCAGGTAATGATCAGTACACGAAAACCACTTGGCTCACCAAATTTCGTTCTTCTAGGTTTAACCGTTCGTTTTCTGTAACCGTTTTCATTTTTAGGTTTCACTCTGTTTTCTCCTATAGGGATACATGTATTTGGAATTCTAAATCAAACATGGTTAATGCTAGCTCTTTGAAACTTGACACAATAAAGCAGTTTCAAGTTCTATCTCTATGGTTTTTTGCTGTTGATATAGCCCTAAGCATAGACTTGGGAAAATCACTTTGATGGAAAGGGGTTGCAAGCTTTTAAAAACCTACGAGTTGCCTGAAATCTCAGCAAACATTTTTTCACCCAATCTTGATGATTCTTTCAGGTAATGATCAGTACACCAAACCCACTTGGCTCACCAAATTTCGTTCTTCTAGTTTAAACCGTTCGTTTTCAGTAACCGTTTTCATTTTTAGGTTTCACTCTGTTTTCTCCTATAGGGATACATGTATTTGGAACTCTAAATGAAAGACAGTTTGTGCTAGCTCTGTGAAACTTGACACAATAAAGCAGTTTCAAGTTCTATCTCTATGGTTTGTTTGCTGTTGATGTAGCCCTAAGCAGAGACTGGCGAAAATCACTTTGATGGAAAGGGGTTGCAAAGCTTCCAAAAAATTACGAATTGCCTGAAATCTCAGCAAACATTTTTTCACCCAATCTTGATGATTCTTTCAGGTAATGATCAGTACACCAAAACCACTTGGCGTACCAAATTTCGTTCTTCTAGGTTACACCGTTTTTTTTCAGTAACCGTTTTCATTTTTAGGATTCACTCTGTTTTCTCCTATAGGGATACATGTATTTGGAATTCTAAATCAAACATGGTTAGTGCTAGCTCTTTGAAACTTGACACAATAAAGCAGTTTCAAGATCTATCTCTATGGTTTGTTTCCTGTTGATGTAGCCCTAAGCAGAGACTTGGGAAAATCACTTTGATGGAAAGGGGTTGCCAAGCTTTTAAAAACCTACGAGTTGCCTGAAATCTCAGCAAACATTTTTTCATCCAATCTTGATGATTTTTTCAGATAATGATCAGTACACCAAAACCACTTGACTCACCAAATTTCGTTCTTCTAGGTTAAACCGTTCATTTGCAGTAACCGTTTTCATTTTTCGGTTTCACTCTGTTTTCTCCTATAGGGATACATTTATTTGGAATTCTAAATCAAACATGGTTAGTGCTAGCTCTTTGAAACTTGACACAATAAAGCAGTTTCAAGTTCTATCTCTATGGTTTGTTTGCTGTTGATGTAGCCCTAAGCAGAGACTTGGGAAAATCACTTTGATGGAAAGGGGTTGCCAAGCTTTTAAAAACCTACGAGTTGCCTGAAATATCAGCAAACATTTTTTAACCCAATCTTGATGATTCTTTCAGGTAATGATCAGTACACCAAAACCACTTGGCTCACCAAATTTCGTTCTTCAAGGTTAAACCGTTCGTTTGCAGTAACCGTTTTCATTTTTCGGTTTCACTCTGCTTTCTCCTATAGGGATACATGTAGTTGGAAGTATAAATCAAACACGGTTTGTGCTAGCTCTTTGAAACTTGACAAAATAAAGCAGTTTCAAGTTCTATCTCTATGGTTTGTTTGCTGTTGATGTAGACCTAAGCAGAGACTGGCGAAAATCACTTTGATGGAAAGGGGTTGCCAAGCTTCCAAAAAACTACGAGTTGCCTGAAATCTCAGCAAACATTTTTTCACCCAATCTTGATGATTCTTTCAGGTAGTGATAAGTACACCAAAACCACTTGGCTCACCAAATTTCGTTCTTCTAGGTTAAACCATTCGTTTGCAGTAACCGTTTTCATTTTTAGGTTTCACTCTGTTTTCTCCTATAGGGATACATGTCTTTGGAACTCTAAATCAAACACGGTTTTTGCTAGCTCTTTGAAACTTGACACAATAAAGCAGTTTCAAGTTCTATCTTTATGGTTTGTTTGCTGTTGATGTAGCCCTAAGCAGAGACTGGCGAAAATCACTTTGATTTAAAGGGGTTGCCAAGCTTCCAAAAAACTACGAGTTGCCTGAAATCTCAGCAAACATTTTTTCACCCAATCTTGAAGATTCTTTCAGGTAATGATCAGTACACCAAAACCACTTGGCTCACCAAATTTCGTTCTTCTAGGTTAAACCGTTCGTTTGCAGTAACCGTTTTCATTTTTAGGTTTCACTCTGTTTTCTCCTATAGGGATACATGTATTTGGAATTCTAAATCAAACACGGTTTGTGCTAGCTCTATGAAACTTGACACAATAAAGCAGTTTCAAGTTCTATCTCTATGGTTTGTTTGCTGTTGATGTAGCCCTAAGCAGAGTCTTGGGAAAATCACTTTGATGGAAAGGGGTTGCCAAGCTTCCAAAAAACTACGAGTTGCCTGAAATCTCAGCACACATTTTATCACCCAATCTTGATGATTCTTTCAGGTAATGATCAGTACACCAAAACCACTTGGCTCACCAAATTTCGTTCTTCTAGGTTAAACCGTTCGTTTGCAGTAACCGTTTTCATTTTTAGGTTTCACTCTGTTTTCTCCTATAGTGATACATGAATTTGAAATTCTAAATCAAACATGGTTTGTGCTAGCTCTTTGAAACTTGACACAATAAAGCAGTTTCAAGTTCTATCTCTATGGTTTGTTTGCTGTTGATGTAGCCCTAAGCAGAAACTTGGGAAAATCACTTTGATGGAAAGGGGTTGCCAAGCTTCCAAAAAACTACGAGTTGCCTGAAATCTCAGCAAACATTTTTTCACCCAATCTTGATGATTCTTTCAGGTAATGATCAGTACACCAAAACCACTTGGCTCACCAAATTTCGTTCTTCTAGTTTAAACCGTTCGTTTTCAGTAACCGTTTTCATTTTTAGGTTTCACTCTGTTTTCTCCTATAGGGATACATGTATTTGGAACTCTAAATGAAAGACGGTTTGTGCTAGCTCTGTGAAACTTGACACAATAAAGCAGTTTCAAGTTCTATCTCTATGGTTTGTTTGCTGTTGATGTAGCCCTAAGCAGAGACTGGCGAAAATCACTTTGATGAAAAGGGGTTGCCAAGCTTCCAAAAACTACGAGTTTCCTGAAATCTCAGAAAACAAATTTCACCCAATCTTGATGATTCTTTCAGGTAATGATCAGTACACCAAAACCACTTGGCTCACCAAATTTAGTTCTTCTAGGTTAAACCATTCGTTTGCAGTAACCGTTTCATTTTTAGGTTTCACTCTGTTTTCTCCTATAGGGATACATATTGTTGGAACTCTAAATGAAAGACGGTTTGTGCTAGCTCTTTGAAACTTGACACAATAAAGCTGTTTCAAGTTCTATCTCTATGGTTTGTTTGCTGTTGATGTAGCCCTAAGCAGAGACTGGCGAAAATCACTTTGATGGAAAGGGGTTGCCAAGCTTCCAAAAAACTACGAGTTTCATGAAATCTCAGAAAACAAATTTCACCCAATCTTGATGATTCTTTAAGGTAATGATCAGTACACCAAAACCACTTGGCTCACCATATTTTGTTCTTCTAGGTTAAACCATTCGTTTGCAGTAACCGTTTTCATTTTTCGGTTTCACTCTGTTTTCTCCTATAGGGATACATGGATTTGAAACTCTAAATCAAACATGGTTAGTGCTAGCTCTTTGAAACTTGACACAATAAAGCTGTTTCAAGTTCTATCTCTATGTTTTGTTTGCTGTTGATGTAGCCCTAAGCAGAGACTGGCGAAAATCACTTTGATGGAAAGGGGTTGCCAAGCTTCCAAAAAACTCTGAGTTTCCTTAAATCTCTGCAAACAAATTTCACCCAATCTTGATGATTTTTTCAGGTAATGATGAGTACACCAAAACCACTTGGCTCACCAAATTTCGTTCTTCTAGGTTAAACCGTTCGTTTGCAGTAAACGTTTTAATTTTTAGGTTTCACTCTGTTTTCTCCTATAGGGATACATATAGTTGGAACTCTAAATGAAAGACGGTTTGTGCTAGCTCTTTGAAAATTGACACAATAAAGCAGTTTCAAGTTCTATCTCTATGTTTTGTTTGCTGTTGATTTAGTCCTAAGCAGAGCCTGGCGAAAATCACTTTGATGAAAAGGGGTTGCCAAGCTTCCAAAAAACTACGAGGTGCCAGAAATGTCAGCAAACATTTTTTCACCCAATCTTGATGATTCTTTCACGTAATGATCAGTACACCAAAACCACTTGGCTCACCAAATTTCGTTCTTCTAGGTTAAACTGTTCGTTTACAGTAACCGTTTTCATTTTTAGGTTTCACTCTGTATTCTCCTATAGGGATACATGTATTTGGAACTCTAAATCAAACACTTTTGTGCTAGCTCTTTTAAACTTTACACAATAAAGCAGATTCAAGTTCTATCTCTATAGTTTGTTTGCTGTTGATGTAGCCATAAGCAGAGACTTGTGAAAATCACTTTGATGGAAAGAGGTTGCCAAGCTTCCAAAAAACTACGAGTTGCCAGAAATCTCAGCAAACATTTTTTGACTCAATCTTGATGATTCTTTCAGGTAATGATCAGTGCACCAAATCCCCTCGGCTCACCAAATTTCGTTCTTCTAGTTTAAACCGTTCGTTTGCAGTAACCGTTTTCATTTTTAGGTTTCACTCTGTTTTCTCCTATAGGGATACATATAGTTGGAACTCTAAATGAAAGACGGTTTGTGCTAGCTCTTTGAAAATTGACACAATAAAGCAGTTTCAAGTTCTATCTCTATGTATTGTTTGCTGTTGATGTAGCCCTAAGCAGAGAGTGGCGAAAATCACTTTGATGGAAAGGGGTTGCCAAGCTTCCAAAAAACTACGAGTTGCCAGAAATCTCAGCAAACATTTTTTCACCCAATCTTGATGATTCTTTCAGGTAATGAGTAGTACACCAAAACCACTTGGCTCACCAAATTTCGTTCTTCCAGGTTAAACCGTTCGTTTTCAGTAACCGATTTCATTTTTAGGTTTCACTCTGTTTTCTCCTATAGGGATACATGTATTTGGAACTCTAAATCAAACACAGTTTGTGCGAGCTCTTTGGAACTTGACACAATAAAGCAGTTTCAAGTTCTATCTCTATGGTTTGTTTGCTGTTGATGTAGTCTTAAGCAGAGACTGGCGAAAATCTCTTTGATGGAAAGGGGTTTCCAAGCTTCCAAAAAACTACGAGTTGCCAGAAATCTCAGCAAACATTTTTTCACCCAATCTTGATGATTCTTTCAGGTAATGATCAGTACACCAAAACCACTTGGCTCACCAAATTTCGTTCTTCTAGGTTAAACCGTTCGTTTGCAGTAACCGTTTTCATTTTGAGGTTTCACTCTGTTTTCTCCTATAGGTATACATGTATTTGGAAGTCTAAATAAAACACGGTTTGTGCTAGCTCTTTGGAACTTGACACTATAAAGCAGTTTCAAGTTCTATCTCTATAGTTTGTTTGCTGTTGATGTAGCCCTAAGCAGAGACTGGCGAAAATCACTTTGATGGAAAGGGGTTGCCAAGCATCCAAAAAACTACGAGTTGCCTGAAATCTCAGCAAACACTTTTTTACCCAATTTGATGATTCTTTCAGGTAATGATCAGTACACCAAAAGGACTTGTCTCACCAAATTTCGTTCTTCCTGGTTAAACCGTTCATTTGCAGTAACCGTTTTCATTTTTAGGTTTCACTCTGTTTTCTCCTCTAGGGATATATTTATTTGGAACTCTAAATGAAAGACGGTTTGTGCTAGCTCTTTGAAACTTCACACAATAAAGCAGTTTCAAGTTCTATCTCTATGGTTTGTTTGCTGTTGATGTAGCCCTAAGCACAAACTAGCGAAAATCACTTTGATGGAAAGGGGTTGCCAAGCTTCCAAAAAACTCTGAGTTTCCTTAAATCTCTGTAAACAAATTTCACCCAATCTTGATGATTTTTTCAGGTAATGATGAGTACACCAAAACCACTTGGCTCACCAAATTTCGTTCTTCTAGGTTAAACCGTTCGTTTGCAGTAACCGTTTTCATTTTTAGGTTTCACTCTGTTTTCTCCTATAGGGATACATATAGTTGGAACTCTAAATGAAAGACGGTTTGTGCTAGCTCTTTGAAAATTGACACAATAAAGCAGTTTCAAGTTCTATCTCTATGTTTTGTTTGCTGTTGATTTAGTCCTAAGCAGAGCCTGGCGAAAATCACTTTGATGAAAAGGGGTTGCCAAGCTTCCAAAAAACTACGA
This sequence comes from Ictidomys tridecemlineatus, assembly GCF_052094955.1. Taxonomy (NCBI): domain Eukaryota; kingdom Metazoa; phylum Chordata; class Mammalia; order Rodentia; family Sciuridae; genus Ictidomys; species Ictidomys tridecemlineatus. Next base: position 84,929,044 of record NC_135483.1, read on the forward strand.
GGTGCCAGAAATCTCAGCAAACATTTTTTCACCCAATCTTGATGATTCTCTCACGTAATGATCAGTACACCAAAACCACTTGGCTCACCAAATTTCGTTCTTCTAGGTTAAACTGTTCGTTTACAGTAACCGTTTTCATTTTTAGGTTTCACTCTGTATTCTCCTATAGGGATACATGTATTTGGAACTCTAAATAAAACACGGTTTGTGCTAGCTCTTTGGAACTTGACACAATAAAGCAGTTTTAAGTTCTAAATCTATAGTTTGTTTGCTGTTGATGTAGGCCTAAGCGGAGACTGGCGAAAATCACTTAGATGGAAAGGGGTTTCCAACCTTCCAAAAAACTACGAGTTGCCAGAAATCTCAGCAAATATTTTTTGAACCAAACTTGATGATTCATTCAGGTAATGATCAGTACACCAAAACCCCTTGGCTCACCAAATTTCGTTCTTCTAGGTTAAACCGTTCCTTTTCAGTAACCGTTTTCATTTTAAGGTTTCACTCTTTTTTCTCCTATAGGGATACATGTATTTGGAACTCTAAATCAAACTCTTTTGTGCTAGCTCTTTTAAACTTGTCACAATAAAGTAGATTCAAGTTCTATCTCTATAGTTTGTTTGCTGTTGATGTAGCCATAAGCAGAGACTTTGGAAAATCACTTTGATGGAAAGAGGTTGCCAAGCTTCCAAAAAACTACGAGTTGCCAGAAATCTCAGCAAACATTTTTTGACCCAATCTTGATGATTCTTTCAGATAATGATAAGTACACCAAAACACCTTGGCTCACCAAATTTCGTTCTTCTAGGTTAAACCGTTCGTTTGCAGTAACCGTTTTCATTTTTAGGTTTCACTCTGTTTTCTCCTATAGGGATACATGTATTTGGAACTCTAAATGGAACACGGTTTGTGCTAGCTCTTTGAAACTTGACACAATAAAGCAGTTTCAAGTTTTATCTCTATGGTTTGTTTGCTGTTGATGTAGCCCTAAGCAGAAACTGGCGAAAATCACTTTAATGGAAAGGGGTTGCCAAGCTTCCAAAAAACTATGAGTTTTTTGAAATCTCAGCAAACAAATTTCACCCAATCTTGATGATTCTTTCAGGTAATGATCAGTACACCAAAACCACTTGGCTCACCAAATTTCGTTCTACTAGTTTAAACCGTTCGTTTGCAGTAACCGTTTTCATTTTTAGGTTTCACTCTGTTTTCTCCTATAGGGATACATATCGTTGGAACTCTAAATGAAAGACGGTTTGTGCTAGCTCTTTGAAAATTGACACAATAAAGCAGTTTCAAGTTCTATCTCTATGTTTTGTTTGCTGTTGATGTAGCCCTAAGCAGAGAGTGGCGAAAATCACTTTGATGGAAAGGGGTTGCCAAGCTTCCAAAAAACTACGAGTTGCCAGAAATCTCAGCAAACATTTTTTCACCCAATCTTGATGATTCTCTCAGGTAATGATCAGTACACCAAAACCACTTGGCTCACCAAATTTCGTTCTTCCAGGTTAAACCGTTCGTTTTCAGTAACCGCTTTCATTTTTAGGTTTCACTCTGTTTTCTCCTATAGGGATACATGTATTTGGAACTCTAAATCAAACACAGTTTGTGCTAGCTCTTTGGAACTTGACACAATAAAGCAGTTTCAAGTTCTATCTCTATGGTTTGTTTGCTGTTGATGTAGCCTTAAGCAGAGACTGGCGAAAATCTCTTTGATGGAAAGGGGTTGCCAAGCTTCCAAAAACCTACGAGTTGCCAGAAATCTCAGCAAACATTTTTTCACCCAATCTTGATGATTCTTTCAGGTAATGATCAGTACAACAAAACCACTTGGCTCACCAAATTTCGTTCTTCTAGGTTAAACCGTTCGTTTTCAGTAACCGTTTTCATTTTTAGGTTTCACTCTGTTTTCTCCTATAGGTATACATGTATTTGGAAGTCTAAATAAAACACGGTTTGTGCTACCTCTTTGGAACTTGACACTATAAAGCAGTTTCAAGTTCTATCTCTATAGTTTGTTTGCTGTTTATGTAGCCCTAAGCAGAGACTGGCGAAAATCACTTTGATGGAAAGGGGTTGCCAAGCTTCCAAAAATCTACGAGTTGCCTGAAATCTCAGAAAACACTTTTTTACCCAATTTGATGATTCTTTCAGGTAATGATCAGTACACCAAAAGGACTTGTCTCACCAAATTTCGTTTTTCCTGGTTAAACCGTTCCATTGCAGTAACCGTTTTCATTTTTAGGTTTCACTCTGTTTTCTCCTCTAGGGATATATGTATTTGGAACTCTAAATGAAAGACGGTTTGTGCTAGCTCTTTGAAACTTGACACAATAAAGCAGTTTCAAGTTCTATCTCTATGGTTTGTTTGCTGTTGATGTAGCCCTAAGCAGAAACTGGCGAAAATCACTTTGATGGAAAGGGGTTGCCAAGCTTCCAAAAAACTCTGAGTTTCCTTAAATCTCTGCAAACAAATTTCACCCAATCTTGATGATTTTTTCAGGTAATGATGAGTACACCAAAACCACTTGGCTCACCAAATTTCGTTCTTCTAGGTTAAACCGTTCGTTTGCTGTAACCGTTTTCATTTTTAGGTTTCACTCTGTTTTCTCCTATAGGGATACATATAGTTGGAACTCTATTGAAAGACGGTTTGTGCTAGCTCTTTGAAAATTGACACAATAAAGCAGTTTCAAGTTCTATCTCTATGTTTTGTTTCCTGTTGATTTAGTCCTAAGCAGAGCCTGGCGAAAATCACTTTGATGAAAAGGGGTTGCCAAGCTTCCAAAAAACTATGAGGTGCCAGAAATCTCAGCAAACATTTTTTCACCCAATCTTGATGATTCTTTCACGTAATGATCAGTACACCAAAACCACTTGGCTCACCAAATTTCGTTCTTCTAGGTTAAACCGTTCGTTTGCAGTAACTGCTTTCATTTTTAGGTTTCACTCTGTTTTCTCCTATAGGGATACATGTATTTGGAACTCTAAATCAAACACAGTTTGTGCTAGCTCTTTGGAACTTGACACAATAAAGCAGTTTCAAGTTCTATCTCTACGGTTTGTTTGCTGTTGATGTAGCCCTAAGCAGAGACTGGCGAAAATCACTTTGATGGAAAGGGGTTGCCAAGCTTCCAAAAAACTACGAGTTGCCAGAAATCTCAGCAAATATTTTTTAACCCAATCTTGATGATTCTTTCAGGTAATGATCAGTACACCAAAACCACTTGGCTCACCAAATTTCATTCTTCTAGGTTAAACCGTTCGTTTTCAGTAACCGATTTCATTTTTAGGTTTCACTCTGTTTTCTCCTATAGGTATACATGTATTTGGAAGTCTAAATCAAACACGGTTTGTGCTAGCTCTTTGGAACTTAACACTAGAAAGCAGTTTCAAGTTCTATCTCTATAGTTTGTTTGCTGTTGATGTAGCCCTAAGCAGAGACTGGCGAAAATCACTTTGATGGAAAGGGGTTGCCAAGCTTCCAAAAAACTATGAGTTGCCTGAAATCTCAGCAAACACTTTTTTACCCAATCTTGATGATTCTTTCAGGTAATGATCAGTACACCAAAAGGACTTGTCTCACCAAATTTCGTTCTTCCAGGTTAAACCGTTCGTTTGCAGTAACCTTTTTCATTTTTAGGTTTCACTCTGTTTTCTCCTCTAGGGATATATGTATTTGGAACTCTAAATGAAAGACGGTTTGTGCTAGCTCTGTGAAACTTGACATAATAAAGCAGTTTCAAGTTCTATCTCTATGGTTTGTTTGCTGTTGATGTAGCCCTAAGAAGAAACTAGCGAAAATCACTTTAATGGAAAGGGGTTGGAAGCTTCCAAAAAACTATGAGATTTCTGAAATCTCTGCATACAAATTTCACCCAATCTTGATGATTCTTTCAGGTAATGATCAGTAAACCAAAACCACTTGGCTCACCAAATTTCGTTCTTCTAGATTAAACCGTTCGTTTGCAGTAACCGTTTTCATTTTTAGGTTTCACTCTGTTTTCTCCTATAGGGATACATATAGTTGGAACTCTAAATGAAAGACGGTTTGTGCTAGCTCTTTGAAACTTGACACAATAAAGCATTTTCAATTTCTATCCCTAGGTTTTGTTTGGTGTTGATGTAGCCCTAAGAGGAGACTGGCAAAAATCACTTTGATGGAAAAGGGTTGCCAAGCTTCCAAAAAACTACGAGTTGCCAGAAATCTCAGCAAACATTTTTAACCCAATCTTGATGATTCATTCAGGTAATGATCAGTACACCAAAACCCCTTGGCTCACCAAATTTCGTTCTTCTAGGTTAAACCGTTCGTTTTCAGTAACCGTTTCCATTTTTAGGTTTCACTCTGTTTTCTCTTATAGAAATACATGTATTTGGAACTCTAAATCAAACACGGTTTGTGCTAGCTCTTTGGAACTTGACACAATAAAGCAGTTTCAAGTTCTATCCCTATGTTTTGTTTGGTGTTGATGTAGCCCTAAGCAGAGACTGGCGAAAATCACTTTGATGGAAAGGGGTTGCCAAGCTTCCAAAAAACTACGAGTTGCCTGCAATCTCAGCAAACACTTTTTTACCCAATCCTGATGATTCTTTCAGGTAATGATCAGTACACCAAAACCACTTGGCTCACCAAATTTCGTTCTTCTAGGTTAAACCGTTCGCTTTCAGTAACCGTTTTCATTTTTAGGTTTCACTCTGTTTTCTCCAATAGGGATACATGTATTTGGAACTCTAAATCAAACACGGTTTGTGCTAGCTCTTTGAAACTTGACACAATAAAGCAGTTTCAAGTTCCATCTCTATGTTTTGTTTGCTGTTGATGTAGCCCTAAGCAGATACTGGCGAAAATCACTTTGATGGAAAAGGGTTGCCAAGCTTCCAATAAACTACGAGTTGCCTGAAATCTCAGCAAACATTTTTTCACCCAATCTTGATGATTCTTTCAGGTAATGATCAGTACACCAAAACCACTTGTCTAACCAAATTTAGTTCTTCTAGGTTAAACCGTTCGTTTGCAGTAACCGTTTTCATTTTTAGGTATCACTCTGTTTTCTACTATAGGGATACATGTATTTGGAACTCTAAATGAAAGACGGTTTGTGCTAGCTCTTGGAAACTTGACACAATAAAGCAGTTTCAAGTTCAATCTCTATGTTTTGTTTGCTGTTGTTGTATCCCTAAGCAGAGACTGGCGAAAATCACTTTGATGGAAAGGGGTTGCCAAGCTTCCAAAAAACTACGAGTTTCCTGCAATCTCAGCAAACATTTTTTCACCCAATCTTGATGATTCTTTCAGGTAATGATCAGTACACCAAAACCACTTGGCTCACCAAATTTCGTTCTGCTAGGTTAAACCGTTCGTTTCCAGTAACCGTTTTCATTTTTAGGTTTCACTCTGTTTTCTCCTATGGGGATACATGTATTTGGTACTCTAAATCAAACACGGTTTGTGCTAGCTCTTTTAAACTTGACACAATAAAGCAGTTTCAAGTTCTATCACTATGTTTTCTTTGGTGTTGATGTAGCCCTAAGCAGAGACTGGCGAAAATCACTTTGATTGAAACGGGTTGCCAAGCTTCCAAAAAACTACGAGTTTCCTGAAATCTCAGGAAACATTCTTTAACCCAATCTTGATGATTCTTTCAGGTAATGATCAGTACACCAAAACCACTTGTGTCACCAAATTTTGTTCTTCTAGGTTAAACCGTTCGTTTGCAGTAACCGTTTTCATCTTTAGGTTTCACTCGGTTTTCTCCTACAGGGATACATGTATTTGGAACTCTAAATGAAACACGGTTTGTGCTGGCTCTTTGAAACTTGACACAATAAAGCAGTTCCAAGTTCTATCCCTATGTTTTGTTTGGTGTTGATGTAGCCCTAAGCAGAGACTGGCGAAAATCACTTTGATGGAATGGACTTGAACAGCTTCCAAAAAACTACGAGTTGCCTGAAATCTCAGCAAACATTTTTTCACTCAATCTTCATGATTCTTTCAGGTAATGATCAGTACACCAAAACCACTTGGCTCACCAAATTTCGTTCTTCTAGGTTAAACCGTTCGTTTGCAGTAACCATTTTCATTTTTAGGTTTCACTCTGTTTTCTCCTATAGGGATACATGTATTTTGAACTCTAAATCAAACACGGTTTGTGCTAGCTTTTTGAAACTTGAGACAATAAAGCAGTTTCAAGTTCTATCCCTATGTTTTGTTTGGTGTTGATGTAGCCCTAAGCAGAGAGTGGCGAAAATTACTTTGATGGAAAGGGGTTTCCAAGCTTCCAAAAAACTACGAGTTGCCTGCAATCTCAGCAAACACTTTTTCACCCAATCTTGATGATTCTTTCAGGTAATGATCAGTACACCAAAACCACTTGGCTCACCAAATTTCGTTCTTCTAGGTTAAACCGTTCGTTTGCAGTAACCGTTTTCATTTTTAGGTTTCACTCTGTTTTCTCCTATAGGGACACATGTATTTGGAACTCTAAATCAAACACGGTTTGTGCTAGCTCTTTGAAACTTGACACAATAAAGCAGTTTCAAGTTCTATCTATATGGTTTGTTTGCTGTTGATGTAGCCCTAAGCAGAGACTGGCGAAAATCACTTTCATGGAAAGGGGTTGCCAAGCTTCCAAAAAACTACGAGTTGCCTGAAATCTCAACAAACACTTTTTCACCCAATCTTGATGATTCTTTCAGATAATGATGACTTCACCAAAACCACTTGGCTCACCAAATTTCGTTCTTCTAGGTTAAACCGTTTGTTTGCAGTAACCGTTTTCATTTTTAGGTTTCACTCTGTTTTCTCCTATAGGGACACATGTATTTGGAACTCTTAATCAAACACGGTTTGTGCTAGCTCTTTGAAACTTGACACAATAAAGCAGTTTCAAGTTCTATCCCTATGTTTTGTTTGGTGTTGATGTCGCCCTAAGCAGAGACTGGCGAAAATCACTTTGATGGAAAGGGGTTGCCAAGCTTCCAAAAAACTACGAGTTGCCTGAAATCTCAGCAAACATTTTTTCACCCAATCTTCATGATTCTTTCAGGTAATTATCAGTACACCAAAACCACTTGGCTCACCAAATTTCGATCTTCTAGGTTAAACCGTTCGTTTGCAGTAACCGTTTTCATTTTTAGGTTTCACTCTGTTTTCTCCAATAAGGATACATGTATTTGGAACTCTAAATCAAACACGGTTTGTGCTAGCTCTTTGAAACTTGACACAATAAAGCAGTTTCAAGTTCTATCTCTATGTTTTGTTTGATGTTGATGTAGCCCTAAGCAGAGACTGGCGAAAATCACTTTGATGTTAAGGGGTTGCCAAGCATCCAAAAAACTATGAGTTGCCTGCAATCTCAGCAAACACTTTTTTACCCAATCTTGATGATTCTTTCAGGTAATGATCAGTACACCAAAACCACTTGTCTCACAAAATTTCGTTCTCCAAGGTTAAACCGTTCGCTTTCAGTAACCGTTTTCATTTTTAGGTTTCACTCTGTTTTCTCCTATAGGGATACATGTATTTGGAACTCTAAATCAAACACGGTTTGTGCTAGCTCTTTGAAACTTGATACAATAAAGCAGTTTCAAGTTCCATCTCTATGTTTTGTTTGCTGTTGATGTAGCCCTAAGCAGAGACTGGCGAAAATCACTTTGATGGAAAGGGGTTGCAAAGCTTCCAATAAACTACGAGTTGCCTGAAATCTCAGCAAACATTTTTTCACCCAATCTTGATGATTCTTTCAGGTAATGATCAGTACACCAAAACCACTTGGCTCACCAAATTTCGTTCTTCTAGGTTACACCGTTCGTTTTCAGTAACCATTTTCATTTTTAGGTTTCACTCTGTTTTCTCCTATAGGGATACATGTATTTGGAACCCTAAATGAAAGACGGTTTGTGCTAGCTCTTTGAAACTTGACACAATAAATCAGTTTCAAGTTCTATCTCTATGTTTTGTTTGCTGTTGATGTAGCCCTAAGCAGAGACTGGCGAAAATCACTTTGATGGAAAGGGGTTGCCAAGCTTCCAAAAAACTACGAGTTGCCTGAAATCTCAGCAAACATTTTTTCACCCAATCTTGATGATTCTTTCAGGTAATGATCAGTATACCAAAACCACTTGGCTCACCAAATTTCGTTCTTCTAGGTTAAACAGTTCGTTTTCATTAACCGTTTTCATTTTTAGGTTTCACTCTGTTTTCTCCTATAGGGATACATGTATTTGGAACTCTAAATCAAAGACGGTTTGTGCTACCTCTATGAAACTTGACACAATAAAGCAGTTTCAAGTTCTATCTCTAAGGTTTGTTTGCTGTTGATGTAGCCCTAAGCAGAAACTGGCGAAAATCACTTAGATGGAAAGGGGTTGCCAAGCTTCCAAAAAACTACGAGTTGCCTGAAATCTCAGCAAACATTTTTTCACCCAATCTTGATGATTCTTTCAGGTAATGATCAGTACACCAAAACCACTTGGCTCACCAAATTTCGTTCTTGTAGGTTAAACCGTTCGTTTGCAGTAACCGTTTTCATTTTTAGGTTTCACTCTGTTTTCTCCTATAGGGATACATGGATTTGGAACTCTAAATGAAAGACGGTTTGTGCTAGCTCATTGAAACTTGACACAATAAAGGAGTTTCAAGTTCTATCTCTATGGTTTTTTTGCTGTTGATGTAGCCCAAAGCAGAAACTGGCGAAAATCACTTTGATGGAAAGGGGTTGCCAAGCTTCCAAAAAACTATGAGTTACCTGAAATCTCAGCAAATATATTATGACCCAATCTTGATGATTCTTTCAGGTAATGATCAGTACACCAAAACCACTTGGCTCACCAAATTTCGTTCTTCTAGGTTAAACCGTTCGTTTACAGTAACCGTTTTCATTTTTAGGTTTCACTCTGTTTTCTCCTATACGGATACATGGATTTGGAACTCTAAAGTAAACACGGTTTGTGCTAGCTCTTTGAAACTTGACACAAAAAAGCAGTTTCAAGTTCTATTTCTATGGTTTGTTTGCTGCTGATGTAGCCCTAAGCAGAGACTGGCGAAAATCACTTTGATGGAAAGGGGTTGCCAAGCTTCCAAAAAACTACGAGTTGCCTGAAATCTCAGCAAACATTTTTTGACCCAATCTTGATGATTCTTTCAGGTAATGATCAGTACACCAAAACCACTTGGCTCACCAAATTTCGTTCTTCTAGGTTAAACCGTTCGTTTTCAGTAACCGTTTTCATTTTTAGGTTTCACTCTGTTTTCTCCTATAGGGATACATGTATTTGGAACTCTAAATCAAAGACGGTTTGTGCTAGCTCTATGAAACTTGACACAATAAAGCAGTTTCAAGTTCTATCTCTAAGGTTTTTTGCTATTGATGTAGCCCTAAGCAGAAACTGGCGAAAATCACTTCGATGGAAAGGGGTTGCCAAGCTTCCAAAAAACTACCAGTTGCCTGAAATCTCAGCAAACATTTTTTCACCCAATCTTGATGATTCTTTCAGGTAATGATCAGGACACCAAAACCACTTGGCTCACCAAATTTAGTTTTTCTAGGTTAAAACGTTCGTTTTCAGTAACCCTTTTCATTTTTAAGTTTCACTCTGTTTTCTCCTATAGGGATACATGTATTTGGAACTCTAAATGAAAGAAGGTTTGTGGTAGCTCTTTGAATCTTGACACAATAAAGGAGTTTCAAGTTCTATCTCTACGGTTTGTTTGCTGTTGATGTACCCCTAAGCAGAGACTGGCGAAAATCACTTTGATGGAAAGGGGTTGCCAAGCTTCCAAAAAACTACGAGTTGCCTGAAATCTCAGCAAACATTTTTTGACCCAATCTTGAAGATTCTTTCAGGTAATGATCAGTACACCAAAACCACTTGGCTCACAAAATTTCGTTCTTCTAGGTTAAACCGTTCGTTTTCAGTAACCGTTGTCATTTTTAGGTTTCACTCTGTTTTCTCCTATAGGGATACATGTATTTGGAACTCTAAATCAAAGACGGTTTGTGCTAGCTCTTTGAAACTTGACACAATAAAGCAGTTTCAAGTTCTATCTCTAAGGTTTGTTTGCTGTTGATGTAGCCCTAAGCAGAATCTGGCGAAAATCACTTAGATGGAAAGGGGTTGCCAAGCTTTCAAAAAACTACGAGTTGCCTGAAATCTCAGCAAACATTTTTTCACCCAATCTTGATGATTCTTTCAGGTAATGATCAGTACACCAAAACCACTTGGCTCACCAAATTTAGTTCTTCTAGGTTAAACCGTTCGTTTGCAGTAACCGTTTTCATTTTTAGGTTTCACTCTGTTTTCTCCTATAGGGATACATGTATTTGGAACTCTAAATGAAAGAAGGTTTGTGGTAGCTTTTTGAATCTTGAAACAATAATGTAGTTTCAAGTTCTATCTCTACGGTTTGTTTGCTGTTGATGTAGCCCTAAGCAGAGACTGGCGAAAATCACTTTGATGGAAAGGGGTTGCCAAGCTTCCAAAAAACTACGAGTTGCCTGAAATCTCAGCAAACATTTTTTGACCCAATCTTGAAGATTCTTTCAGGTAATGATCAGTACAACAAAACCACTTGGCTCACAAAATTTAGTTCTTCTAGGTTAAACCGTTCGTTTTCAGTAACCGTTTTCATTTTTCGGTTTCACTCTGTTTTCTCCTAAAGGAATACATGGATTTGGAACTCTAAATCAAACACGGTTTGTGCTAGCTCTATGAAACTTGACACAATAAAGCAGTTTCAAGTTCTATCCCTATGTTTTGTTTGGTGTTGATGTAGCCCTAAGCAGAGACTGGCGAAAATCACTTTGATGGAAAGGGGTTGCCCAGCGTCCAAAAAACTACGAGTTGCCAGAAATCTCAGCAAACATTTTTTCACCCAATCTTGATGATTCTTTCAGGTAATTATCAGGACACCAAAACCACTTGGCTCACCAAATTTAGTTCTTCTAGGTTAAACCGTTCGTTTGCAGTAACCGTTTTCATTTTTAGGTTTCACTCTGTTTTCTCCTATAGGGATACATGTATTTGGAACTCTAAATGAAAGAAGGTTTGTGGTAGCTCTTTGAATCTTGAAACAATAAAGGAGTTTCAAGTTCTATCTCTACGGTTTGTTTGCTGTTGATGTACCCCTAAGCAGAGATTGGCGAAAATCACTTTGATGGAAAGGGGTTGCCAAGCTTCCAAAAACTACGAGTTGCCTGAAATCTCAGCAAACATTTTTTGACCCAATCTTGAAGATTCTTTCAGGTAATGATCAGTACACCAAAACCACTTGGCTCACCAAATTTCGTTCTTCTAGTTTAAACCGTTCGTTTTCAGTAACCGTTTTCATTTTTAGGTTTCACTCTGTTTCCTCTATAGGGATACATGTATTTAAACCTCTAAATCAAAGACGATTTGTGCTAGCTCTTTGAAACTTGACACAATAAAGCAGTTTCAAGTTCTATCTCTAAGGTTTGTTTGCTGTTGATGTAGCCCTAAGCAGAGACTGGCGAAAATCACTTTGATGGAAAGGGGTTGCAAAGCTTCCAAAAAACTACGAGTTGCCTGAAATCTCAGCAAACATTTTTTTCACCCAATCTTGATGATTCTTGCAGGTAAAGATCAGTACACCAAAACAACTTTGCTCACTAAATTTAGTTCTTCTAGGTTAAACCGTTCGTTTGCAGTAACCGTTTTCATTTTTAGGTTTCACTCTGTTTTCTCCTATAGGGATACATGTATTTGGAACTCTAAATCAAACAAGGTTTGTGCTAGCTTTTTGAAACTTGACACAATAAAGGAGTTACAAGTCTCTGCTTAGGGCTATATCAACAGCAAACACACCATAGAGATAGAACTTGAAACTGCTTTATTGTGTCAAGTTTCAAAGAGCTAGCACAAACCGTGTTTGATTTAGAGTTCCAAATACATGTTTGCATATAGGAGAAAACAGAGTGAAACCTCGAATTGAAAACGGTTACTGCAAACTAACGGTTTAACCTAGAAGAACGAAATTTGGTAGCCAAGTGGGATTGGTGTACTAATCATTTTTGTAAGTATCATCAAGATTGGGTGAATAAGTGTTTGCTGAGATTTCAGGCAACACATAGTTTTCTGGAAGCTTGGCAACCCCTTTCCATGAAAGTGATTCTCGCCAGTGTCTGCTTAGGGCTACATCAACAGCAAACAAACCATAGAGATAGAACTTGAAACTGCTTTATTGTGTCAAATTTCAAAGAGCTAGCACAAACCGTGTTTGAATTAGAGTTCCAAATACATGTATCCGTATAGGAGAAAACAGAGTGAAACCTCAAAATGAAAACGGTTACTGCAAACGAACGGTTTAACCTAGAAGAACGAAATATGGTGAGCCAAGTGGGATTGGTGTACTGATCATTCCCTGAAAGTATCATCAAGATTCAGTGAAAAAGTGTTTGCTGAGATTTCAGGAAACTCGTAGATTTCTGGAAGCTTGGCAACCCCTTTCCATGAAAGTGATTCTCTCCAGTCTCTGCTTAGGGCTACATCAACAGCAAACAAACCATAGAGATAGAACTTGAAACTGCTTTATTGTGTCAAGTTTCAAAGAGCTAGCACAAACTGTGTTTTATTTAGAGTTCCAAATACATGTATCTGTATAAAAGAAAACAGAGTGACACCTCAAAATGAAAACGCTTCCTGCAAACGAACGGTTTAACCTAGAAGAACGAAATTTGGTAAGCCAAGTGAGATGGGTGTACTGATCATTCCCTGTAAGTATCAGCAAGATTGGGTGAAAAAATGTTTGCTGAGATTTCAGGCAACTCGTAGTTTTCTGGAAGCTTGGCAACCCGTTTCAATGAAAGTGATTCTCGCCAGTCTCTGCTTAGGGCTACATCAACAGCAAACAAACCGTAGAGATAGAACTTGAAACTGCTTTATTGTGTCAAGTTTCAAAGAGCTAGCAAAAACCGTGTTTGATTTAGAGTTCCAAATACATGTGTAACTATAGGAGAAAATAGAGTGAAACCTCAAAATGAAAACGGTTCCTGCAAATGAACGGTTTAACCTAGAAGAACGAAATTTGGTGAGCCATGTGGGATTGGAGTACTGATCATTCCCTGAAAGTATCATCAAGAATGGGTGAAAAAGTGTTTGCTGAGATTTCAGGAAACTCGTAGTTTTCTGGAAGCTTGGCATCTCTTTTCCATGAAAGTGATTCTCGCCATTCTCTGCTTAGGGCTACATCCACAGCAAACAAACCGAAAAGATAGAACTTGAAACTGCTTTATTGTGTCAAGTTTCAAAGAGCTAGCACAAACCATGTTTGATTTAGAGTTCCAAATACATGTATCCATATAGGAGAAAACAGAGTGAAACCTCGAATTGAAAACGGTTACTGCAAACGAACGGTTTAACCTAGAAGAACGAAATTTGGTGAGCCAAGTGGGATTGGTGTACTGATCATTCCCTGTAAGTATCATCAAGATTGGGTGAAAAAGTGTTTGCTGAGATTTCAGGCAACTCGTAGTTTTCTGGAAGCTTGGCAACCCCTTTCCATGAAAGTGATTCTCGCCAGTCTCTGCTTAGGGCTACATCAACAGCAAACAAAACATAGAGATAGAACTTGAAACTGCTTTATTGTTTCAAGTTTCAAAGAGCTAGCACAAACCGTGTTTGATTTAGAGTTCCAAATACATGTATAACTATAGGAGAAACCAGAGTGAAACCTCAAAATGAAAACGGTTACTGCAAACGAACGGTTTAACCTATAAGAACAAAATTTGGTGAGCCAAGTGAGATGGGTGTACTGATCATTCCCTGTAAGTATCAGCAAGATTGGGTGAAAAAATGTTTGCTGAGAATTCAGGCAACTCGTAGTTTTCTGGAAGCTTGGCAACCTCTTTCCATGAAAGTTATTCACTTCAGTCTCTGCTTAGGGCTACATCAACAGCAAACAAACCATAGAGATAGAACTTGAAACTGCTTTATTGTGTCAAGTTTCAAAGAGCTAGCACAAACCGTGTTTGATTTAGAGTTCCAAATACATGTATCTGTATAGGAGAAAACAGAGTGAAACCTCAAAATGAAAACGGTTACTGCAAACGAACGGTTTAACCTAGAAGAACGAAATTTGGTGAGCCAAGAGGGAATGGTGTACTGATCATTCCCTGAAAGTATCATCAAGACTAGGTGAAAAAGTGTTTGCTGAGATTTCAGGAAACTCGTAGTTTTCTGGAAGCTTGGCAACCCCTGTCCATGCAATTGATTCTTGCCAGTCTCTGCTTAGGGCTACATCAACAGCAAACAAACCATAGAGATACAAGTTGAAACTGCTTTTTTGTGTCAAGTTTCAAAGAGCTAGCACAAACCGTGTTTGATTTAGAGTTCCAAATACATGTATCCATATACTAGAAAACAGAGTGAAACCTCAAAACAAAAAAGGTTACTGCAAAATAACAGTTTAACCTAGAAGAACGAAATTTGGTGAGCCAAGTGGGATTGGTGTACTGATCATTCCCTGAAAGTATCATCAAGACTGGGTGAAAAAGTGTTTGCTGAGATTTCAGGAAACTCGTAGTTTTCTGGAAGCTTGGCAACCCCTTTCATTAAAGTGATTCTCGCCAGTCTCTGCTTAGGGCTACATCAACAGCAAACAAACCATAGAGATATAACTTGATACTGCTTTATTGTGTCAAATTTGAAAGAGCTAGCACAAACCGTGTTTGATTTTGAGTTCCAAATACATGTATCCGTATAGGAGAAAAGAGAGTGAAACCTCAAAATGAAAACGGTTACTGCAAACGAACGGTTTAACCTAGAAGAACGAAATTTGGTGAGCAAAGTGGGATTGGGGTACTGATCAATCCCTGAAAGTATCATCAAGATTGGGTGAAAAAGAGTTTGCTGAGATTCAGGCAACTCATAGGTTTTTGGAAGCTTGGCGACCAGTTTCCATGAAAGTGATTTTCGCAATTCTCTGCTTAGGGCTACATCAACAGCAAACAAACCATAGAGATAGAACTTGAAACTGCTTTATTGTGTCAAGTTTCAAAAAGCTAGCACACACCGTGTTTGATTTAGAGTTCCAAATACATGTATCCGTATAGGAGAGAACAGAGTGAAACCTCAAAATGAAAACGGTTACTGCAATTGAACGGTTTAACCAAGAAGAAGGAAATGTGGTGAGCCAAGTGGGATTGGGGTACTGATCATTCCCTGAAAGTATCATCAATATTGGGTGAAAAAGTGTTTGCTGAGATTTCAGGAAACTCGTAGTTTTCTGGAAGCTTGGCATCTCTTTTCCATGAAAGTGATTCTCGCCATTCTCTGCTTAGGGCTACATCCACAGCAAACAAACCGAAGAGATAGAACTTGAAACTGCTTTATTGTGTCAAGTTTCAAAGAGCTAGCAAAAACCGTGTTTGATTTAGAGTTCCAAATACATGTGTAACTATAGGAGAAAACAGAGTGAAACCTCAAAATGAAAACGGTTCCTGCAAACGAACGGTTTAACCTAGAAGAACGAAATTTGGTGAGCCAAGTGGGATTGGAGTACTGATCATTCCCTGAAAGTATCATCAAGAATGGGTGAAAAAGTGTTTGCTGAGATTTCAGGAAACTCGTAGTTTTCTGGAAGCTTGGCATCTCTTTTCCATGAAAGTGATTCTCGCCATTCTCTGCTTAGGGCTACATCCACAGCAAACAAACCGAAGAGATAGAACTTGAAACTGCTTTATTGTGTCAAGTTTCAAAGAGCTAGCACAAACCGTGTTTGATTTAGAGTTCCAAATACATGTATCCATATAGGAGAAAACAGAGTGAAACCTCGAATTGAAAACGGTTACTGCAAACGAATGCTTTAACCTAGAAGAACAAAATTTGGTGAGCCAAGTGGGATTGGTGTACTGATCATTCCCTGTAAGTATCATCAAGATTGGGTGAAAACGTGTTTGCTGAGATTTCAGGCAACTCGTAGTTTTCTGGAAGCTTGGCAACCCCTTTCCATGAAAGTGATTCTCGCCAGTCTCTGCTTAGGGCTACATCAACAGCAAACAAAACATAGAGATAGAACTTGAAACTGCTTTATTGTTTCAAGTTTCAAAGAGCTAGCACAAACCGTGTTTGATTTAGAGTTCCAAATACATGTATAACTATAGGAGAAAACAGAGTGAAACCTCAAAATGAAAACGGTTACTGCAAACGAACGGTTTAACTTATAAGAACAAAATTTGGTGAGCCAAGTGAGATGGGTGTACTGATCATTCCCTGTAAGTATCAGCAAGATTGGGTGAAAAAATGTTTGCTAAGAATTCAGGCAACTCGTAGTTTTCTGGAAGCTTGGCAACCCGTTTCAATGAAAGTGATTCTCGCAAGTCTCTGCTTAGGGGTACATCAACAGCAAACAAACCATAGAGATAGAACTTGAAACTGCTTTATTGTGTCAAGTTTCAAAGAGCTAGCAAAAACCGTGTTTGATTTAGAGTTCCAAATACATGTATAACTATAGGAGAAAACAGAGTGAAACCTCAAAATGAAAATGGTTACTGCAAAGGAACGGTTTAACCTAGAAGAAAGAAATTTGGTGAGCCAAGTGGGATTGGTGTACTGATCATGCCCTGAAAGAATCATCAATATTGTGTGAAAAAGTGTTTGCTGAGATTTCAGGCAACTCGTAGTTTTTTGGAAGCTTGGCATCCCCTGTCCATGGAAGTGATTCTTGCCAGTCTCTGCTTAGGGCAAAATCAACAGCAAACAAACCATAGAGATAGAAGATGAAACTGCTTTATTGTGTCAAGTTTCAAAGAGCTAGCACAAACCGTGTTTGATTTAGAGTTCCAAATACATGTATCCATATACTAGAAAACAGAGTGAAACCTCAAAACAAAAACGGTTACTGCAAAATAACGGTATAACCTAGAAGAACGAAATTTGGTGACCCAATTGGGAGTGGTGTACTGATCATTCCCTGAAAGTATCATCAAGACTGGGTGAAAAAGTGTTTGCTGAGATTTCAGGAAACTCGTAGTTTTCTGGAAGCTTGGCAACCCCTGTCCTTGCAAGTGATTCTTGCCAGTCTCTGCTTAGGGCTACATCAACAGCAAACAAACCATAGAGATACAAGTTGAAACTGCTTTATTGTGTCAAGTTTCAAAGAGCTAGCACAAACCGTGTTTGATTTAGAGTTCCAAATACATGTATCCATATACTAGAAAACAGAGTGAAACCTCAAAACAAAAACGGTTACTGCAAAATAACGATTTAAACTAGAAGAACGAAATTTGGTTAGCCAAGTGGGATTGGTGTACTGATCATTCCCTGAAAGTATCATCAAGACTGGGTGAAAAAGTGTTTGCTGAGATTTCAGGAAACTCGTAGTTTTCTGGAAGCTTGGCAACCCCTTTCAATAAAGTGATTCTCGCCTGTCTCTGCTTAGGGCTACATCAACAGCAAACAAACCATAGAGATATAACTTGATACTGCTTTATTGTGTCAAATTTGAAAGAGCTAGCACAAACCGTGTTTGATTTTGAGTTCCAAATACATGTATCCTTATAGGAGAAAAGAGAGTGAAACCTCAAAATGAAAACGGTTACTGCAAACGAACGGTTTAACATAGAAGAACGAAATTTGGTGAGCCAAGTGGGATTGGGGTACTGATCAATCCCTGAAAGTAACATCAAGATTGGGTGAAAAAGAGTTTGCTGAGATTCAGGCAACTCATAGGTTTTTGGAAGCTTGGCGACCCCTTTCCATGAAAGTGATTTTCGCCATTCTCTGCTTAGGGCTACATCAACAGCAAACAAACCATAGAGATAGAACTTGAAACTGCTTTATTGTGTCAAGCTTCAAAAAGCTAGCACACACCGTGTTTGATTTAGAGTTCCAAATACATGTATCCGTATAGGAGAGAACAGAGTGAAACCTCAAAATGAAAACGGTTACTGCAATTGAACGGTTTAACCAAGAAGAAGGAAATGTGGTGAGCCAAGTGGGATTGGGGTACTGATCATTCCCTGAAAGTATCATCAATATTGGGTGAAAAAGTGTTTGCTGAGATTTCAGGCAACTCGTAGTTTTCTGGAAGGTTGGCAACCCCTTTCCATGAAAGTGATTCTCGCCAGTCTCTGCTTAGGGCTTTACCAACAGCAAACAAACCATAGACATAGAACTTGAAACTGCTTTATTGTGTCAAGTTTCAAAGAGCTAGCACAAACCATGTTTGATTTAGAGTTCCAAATACATGTATCCGTATAGGAGAAAACAGAGTGAAACCTCAAAATGAAAACGGTTACTGCAAACGAACGGTTTAACCTAGAAGAACGAAATTTGGTGAGCCAAGTGGGATTGGGGTACTGATCATTCCCTGAAAGTATCATCAAGATTGGGTGAAAAAGAGTTTGCTGAGATTCAGGCAACTCATAGGTTTTTGGAAGCTTGGCGACCCCTTTCCATGAAAGTGATTTTCGCCATTCTCTGCTTAGGGCTACATCAACAGCAAACAAACCATAGAGATAGAACTTGAAACTGCTTTATTGTGTCAAGTTTCAAAGAGCTAGCACAAACCGTATTTGATTTAGAGTTCCAAATACATGTATCTGTATAGGAGATAACAGAGTGAAACCTTAAAATGAAAACTGTTACTGCAAACGAACGGTTTAACCTAGAAGAACGAAATTTGGTGAGCCAAGTGGGATTGGTGTACTGATCATTCCCTGAAAGTATCATCAAAACTGGGTAAAAATGTGTTTGTTGAGATTTCAGGCAACTCCTAGTTTTTGGAAGGTTGGCAACCCCTTTCAATGAAAGTGATTCTCGCCAGTCTCTGCTTAGGGCTACATCAACAGCAAACAAACCGTAGAGATAGAACTTGAAACTGCTTTATTGTGTCAAGTTTCAAAGAGCTAGCAAAAACTGTGTTTGATTTAGAGTTCTAAATACATGTATAACTATAGGAGAAAACAGAGTGAAACCTAAAAATGAAAACGGTTACTGCAAACGAACGGTTTAACCTAGAGGAACGAAATTTGGTGAGCCAAGTGGGATTGGTGTACTGATCATTCCCTGAAAGTATCATCAAGATTGGGTGAAAAAGTGTTTGCTGAGATTTCAGGCAACTCATAGTTTTCTGGAAGCTTGGCAACCCCTTTCCATGAAAGTTATTCTCTCAAGTCTCAGCTTAGGGCTACATCAACAGCAAACAAACCATAGAGAGAGAACTTGACACTGATTTATTGTGTCAAGTTTCAAAGAGCTAGCACAAACCGTGTTTGTTTTAGAGTTTCAAATACGTGTATCCGTATAGGAGAAAGCAGAGTGAAACCTCAAAATGAAAACGGTTACTGCAAACTAACGGTTTAACCTAGAAGAACGAAATTTGGTGAGCCAAGTGGGATTGGTGTACTGATCATTCCCTGAAAGTATCATCAAGACTGGGTGAAAAAGTGTTTGCTGAGATTTCAGGCAACTCGTAGTTTTCTGGAAGCTTGGCAACCCCTTTCCATGAAAGTGATTCTCGCCAGTCTCTGCTTAGGGCTACATAAAGAGGAAACAAACCATAGAGATAGAACTTGAACCTGCTTTATTGTGTCAAGTTACAAAGAGCTAGCACACACCGTGTTTGATTTAGAGTTCCAAATACATGTATAAGTATAGGAGAAAACAGAGTGAAACCTCAAAATGAAAACGGTTACTGCAAACCAACGGTTAAACCTAGAAGAACTTAATTTGGTGAGCCATGTAGGATTGGTTTCCTGATCATTCCCTGAAAGTATCATCAAGATTGGGTGAAAAAGTTTTTGCTGAGATTTCAGACAACTCGTAGTTTTTTTGTAGCTTGGCAACCCCTTTCCATGAAAGAGATTCTCGCCAGTCTCTGCTTAGGGCTACATCAACAGGAAACAAACCATAGAGATAGAACTTGAAACTGCTTTATTGTGTCAAGTTTCAAAGAGCTAGCACAAACCGTGTTTGATTTAGAGTTCCAAATACATGTATCCATATAAGAGAAAACAGAGTGAAACCTCAAAATGAAAACGGTTACTGCAATTGAACGGTTTAACCAAGAAGAAGGAAATGTGGTGAGCCAAGTGGGATTGGTGTACTGATCATTCCTGGAAAGTCATCAAGATTGGGTGAAAAAGTGTTTGTTGAGATTTCAGGCAAGTAATAGTTTTCTGGAAGCTTGGCAACCCCTTTCCATGAAAGTGATTCTCGCCAGTCTCTGCTTAGGGCTATACCGACAGCAAACAAACCATAGAGATAGAACTTGAAACTGCTTTATTGTGTCAAGTATCAAAGAGCTAGCACAAACCGTGTTTGTTTTAGAGTTTCAAATACGTGTATCCGTATAGGAGAAAGCAGAGTGAAACCTCAAAATGAAAACGGTTACTGCAAACGAACGGTTTAACCTAGAAGAACGAAATGTGGTGAGCCAAGTGGGATTGGTGTACTGATCATTCCCTGAAAGTATCATCCAGATTGGGTGAAGAAGTGTTTGCTGAGATTTCAGGCAACTCGTAGTTTTCTAAATGCTTGGCAACCCCTTTCAATGTAAGTGACTCTCGGCAGTCTCTGCTTAGGGCTACTACAACAGCAAACAAACCATAGAGATAGAACTTGAAACTGCTTTATTGTTTCAAGTTTCAAAGAGATAGCACAAACCTTGTTTGATTTTGAGTTCCAAATACATGTATCCCTATAGGAGAAAACAGAGTGAAACCTCAAAATGAAAACGGTTACTACAAATGAACGGTTTAACCTAGAAGAACGAAATTTGGTGAGCCAAGTTGGATTGGTGTACTGATCATTCCCTGAAACTATCATCAAGATTGGGTGAAAAAGTTTTTGCTGAGATTTTAGGCACCTCGTAGTTTTCTGGAAGCTTGGCAACCCCTTTCCATGAAAGTGATTCTCACCAGTCTTTGCATAGGGCTACATCAACAGCAAACAAATCATAGGGATAGAACTTGAAACTGCTTTATTGGGTCAAGTTTCAAAGAGCTAGCCCAAACCGTTTTTGATTTAGAGTTCCAAATACGTGTATCTGTATAGGAGAAATCAGAATGAAACCTCAAAATGAAAACGGTTACTGCAAACGAACGGTTTAACCTAGAAGAATGAAATTTGGTGAGCCAAGTGGGATTGGTGTACTGATCATTCCCTGAAAGTATCATCAAGATTGGGAGAAAAAGTTTTTGCTGAGATTTTAGGCAACTCGTAGTTTTCTGGAAGCTTGGCAACCCCTTTCCATGAAAGTGATTCTCGCCAGTCTCTGCTTAGGGCTACATCAACAGCAAACAAACCTTAGAGATAGAACTTAAAACTGCTTTATTGTGTCAAGTTTCAAAGAGCTAGCACAAACCGTGTTTGATTTAAAATTCCAAATACATGTATATCTATAGGAGAAAACAGAGTGAAACCTCAAAATGAAAACCGTTACTGCAAACGAACGGTTTAACCTAGAAGAACGAAATTTGGTGAGCCAAGTGGGATTGGTGTACTGATCATTCCCTGAAAGTATCATCAAGATTGGGCGAAAAAGTGTTTGTTGAGATTTCATGCAACGCGTAGTTTTCTGGAAGCTTGGCAACCCCTTTCCATGAAAGTGATTCTCGCCAGTCTCTGCTTAAGGCTACATGAACAGCAAACAAACCATAGAGATAGAACTTGAACCTGCTTTATTGGGTCAAGTTTCAAAGAGCTAGCACAATTCGTGTTTGATTTAGAGTTCCAAATACATGTATCTGTATAGGAGAAAACAGAGTGAAACCTGAAAATGAAAATGGTTACTGCAAAAGAACGGTTTAACCTAGAAGAACGTAATTTGGTGAGCCAAGTGGGATTGGTGTACTGATCATTCCCTTAAAGTATCATCAAGATTGGGTGAAAAAGTGTTTGCTGAGATTTCAGGCAACTTGTAGTTTTCTGGAAGCTTGCCAACACCTTTCCATGAAAGTGATACTCGCCAGTGTCTGCTTAGGTCTACATCAACAGGAAACAAACCATAGAGATAGAACTTGAAACTGCTTTATTGTGTCAAGTTTCAAAGAGCTAGCACAAACCGTGTTTGATTTAGAGTTCCAAATACATGTATCTGTATAGGAGAAAACAGAGTGAAACCTATAAATGAAGACGATTGCCGGAAACGAACGGTTTAACATAGAAGAACGAAATTTGGTGAGCCAAGTGGGATTGGTGTACTGATCATTCCCTGAAAGTATCATCAAGATTGTGTAAAAAGAGTTTGCTGATATTTCAGGCAACTCGTAGTGTTTTGGATGCTTGGAAACCCCTTTCTATGAAAGTGATTCTCGCCAGTTTCTGCTTAGGGCTACATCAACAGCAAACAAACCATAGAGATAGAACTTGAAAATGCTTTATTCTGTCAAGTTTCAAAGACCTAGCACAAACCATGTATGATTTAGAGTTCCAAATACATGTATAACTATAGGAGAAAACAGAGTGATACCTCAAAATGAAAACGGTTACTGCAAACGAACGGTTTAATCTAGAAAAACAAAATTCGGTGAGCCAAGTGGGATTGGTGTACTGATCATTCCCTGAAAGTATCATCAAGATTGGGCAAAAAAGTTTTTTCTGAGATTTCAGGAAACTCGTAGTTTTTTGGAAGCTTGGCAACCCATTTTCATGAAAGTGATTCTGGCCAGTATCTGCCTAGGGCTATATCAACAGCAAACAAACCATAGAGATAGAACTCGATACTTATTTATTGTGTCAAGTTTCAAAGAGCTAGCACAAACCGTATTTGATTTAGAGTTCTAAATACATGTATCTGTATAGAAGAAAACAGAGTGAAACCTCAC